>NW_008669642.1:62924-92001 GCF_000695815.1 Acanthisitta chloris
CACTATGCATTAACAGTTTGCTTGGTTTATCCTTCACATTTATGTTCAACCTGTCACATTCCTGTTTAAAATGAGTTGGGAGAAGAAACCAGCCAAGAACTTGCCTGTTGCCATCCAGCAAATTCATGGCAAATTCTTGGGGAGGGTTAGCACCCTCCTGCCCCAGCTTAGCTCTGTACTTGAAACATTTCATACACAGCTGAAGCCTTCAGAGCTGCCTGGTTGTTATTTCACCTTTGAACTAGATGGGGCTACAAATCTTCACTCACTTCTTATATTTTTTTTATTTCTCCAAGGCCTTAGGATCTCATGTTAGAGCTAACTGCAGATTTTCCATCCTTATTCCATGCTTACCTGCTGTGTACAGGTCAAAGTAGGTAGGTTTGTTGGCAATGTTCCCTGCCGCCTCCAGTCCTGGTCCCTTTGCTGTCACTTTGCTTGCATCTCCCTGGGCTTTATCAACATTCACTTCAAATGGGCTCTTCGAGATGTGCTGCCCAGCAAACAGGACTGAAACCTAGAGACAGAACCATCAGCTCAGATCCACCGGGCAGCAGCAGAGCTCAGCATCACTGCCATGAAGCCAAGCACAGGGTCAAGTGCCTGTGGTCCTAGCAGAGAGTCTTTGCCTCAGATGTGAGGGCCCATCCAATTCCATATCCTCTCCAGTCCATGCAGTGTAACTGCTAGCCACCTCCTCAAAGGGCTACTGATCACTGTCACACCAGTGGGAATACTTGAATTGGGATGTGCCAGTAAGAGGCAGATCACCATCCAGCAATGAAAGTGGCAGCAGAAGCTGTATTTATCTTTTCAGGCTCTGGCAAGTGTCAAGCAATGGGATCACCCATCATAAACCTGTTTCTATAGGCATCCAGGAACAGAGCTAGGTGGGGAACCGTCTCTGCAAAACCCCCACAGTGTACAGTACCATCAGCAAAGAAACACCTTATAGAAACAACCTGGTATTTTCATCTGTGACAACCCATAAAACCGACTTCATGAGTTGCATGAAGTGGCCCATGTGAGAGGAGAGCCAGCTGTAGCACTTGATATACAAACACAAAGACAGACACTTTCTCCCCTTGAGAACAGAGCAGCCCAAAAGCCCAGATGAAGAATTAGGGCCACATCAAGTTACCTTTTCTTCAGGATACCCAGAGTGGCTATTAACTGCCAGTGAACAGGTAGCCCTTGGGGGCTCACATTAACAACCAGCAAAGCAGCATGTTTAGCAAGAGAACACTGGTTACTGACACACAACCCACCTTGTGAGGTCCAGTAACTCTTGGCACATACTGCACTGAATAGGTCTTGTTTTTGTCGCTGGATGGTGTTATCTTCGCCTAGGAGAGAACACATATCTATCTTTGAGCTGTGCTTACACACATCAGCTGAACACTTTTCTGGGTAGCACTTCATAATGTGAACTATTTCCAGAGACTGCAATGTTAGAAACTTGTTGCTGTGGGACCAGGGATCCTTGCTACCTCCTCCTCTCTCAAGATAAAGAACACCCCACTGGTTTTGTCTTTACATGAGAGGAAGCAAGCCACCTTCTCCCCATCTCAGCCCTTTCCCTCGCTGTTAACTGCCCTATTGAGGCAGGATAAAACTGAGGAGACATCAAGTCCAATGTACAGCTGTATTTTTCTGGAATGTTGTAACATGATCAAGTGGAGCACTTGGATGAGAAGTTTCTATAAACATTAAAACCAGCATTTTAACTCAAAATGATTCATGGCATCTAAATAGCTGCTTTAGCCATTCTTGCAGAATGAGTAAGGGCAGACAGCGATTTAGTGATGTGAGTTATCTCAAAGCGGGTCACAGAGTGTACTTGGCCAGTCAAGTTAAGCACTGCAACTACTGGACACTGGAGTTGTGTTGCTTAATTGCAGATAGTGACTTCTTTTTTTCAAGTTCATCCAGTAAGGCAATTATGAGGAAAATTCTGAGGATTCTTGCACTTTTGATGTATGGTATTTCACAACTTCTTTTCAGATTACTTATCTGTTAAGACTTGTGCAAGATGAAGGTTACTGCAAAAACTTCAGCATTCAGACCAACTTTACTTTTCCATACAAAACATCTAACATACATACTTCCTCTCTGTTTCCTTCTGGATCCTCTATGAAGACCATCAGGTCTCCCTGTCCAGCACTGATGGTGTCTACTGTGAAGATAGCAGGCTGCTTCACCATGTTCCCTTGAGGCTCAATCCCTGTGAGACAGACACAGAACAGCACATTAACTGCTGCCACAAAACCCAAGATACTTTGGAGGCTACCCAAAAGCTGTCCAAATCCATTCTCCCATGCAAGCCCCCAGCAATAATTTCCCCAGACTGCTGCATGATACCTCTTCACCTGCTGCCCAGAACATCATGTTCACAAAAAGGCTTTCTCTTACAACACAAGCATTTTAAAAATTCAGTTGAATTATTGGCACTCAACTCATCTTAGGATCTGAGTCAGGAACCTGGCTGGTATCTGGATTCAGGTTACCCTGACATGTACTGAGGGTCACCCCACTGCTCGTGAGTGCCCAGCCAATGCCAACAGCAAGCAGGGTATGCACATTAGCTGCTCTTAGGATCTGCTCTGCTTCACACAGCTAAATGCTTTCCAGGAAGGATAACTAGTGAGGCAGGAAAGAAATTTTGTGAAGCCTTTTTGTAAAGGCATTATCCTAGAGCCAAGGGAAAAAGACTTGCTTAAGCAAGACAGTTGTCACCTATACTGTCCCATCTTACTCCCTTTTCCAAAACCCAGCAATACAGACACTGCTCAGAGTTACTACTCTTTGAAAGCTGCTCAAACTACTTTGCCAGAGTGAACACTGTACAAACAGCACACAGGAACCTCTTCAAACCATGAAAATCCTGCTGTTCAGTGAGGCTTCGACTTCACTTTTAATCAGTTTCCTTATTCCTCAGCACAGGGCCTGCTACAGCATGCACTCACCAGCAGGGTTTCATCATCTCCCTGTACATAGTCCTAGGTCATGACACCTGTCATGGTGGTGTCAGACTGAGTGGGTGGAAGAACTTCCCGAAGCTGCTGGTTCCAGACTAGCCCAAACACATATGCCCTTCCGTCCAAGGGAATTACTCCTTGGCTTATTCATAAAACCATGGGCACTACTGCTCCATAGCACAATTAGTGGAAAGTGCAGAGTCTGATAGATTGTAAAGGAAGTGGTTGTGAACAACAGAATTCCTGAACTTGTTTATCTTCAGAAAACAATAACTTGAGAGCAATGCAAGGAAGATGATGTTTTTACTAGGAAATCTGAGTATTCCGATAAAGTGTTAACAATTGACATATTCATTCTTTCAAACTAAGACCTAGATTATCATCTAGCTTAAACAGCTATAAATTCACTCTGTGTATCATCAGTCCACCCCACAAGCATTAGGATATGGTATTTAAGTCCCCCTCTTTCTGCAAGCACAAGCAGAAGGACTACTTATCCTCCAAATACAGGACAGCATTAGTCACAGCACATTCTCAGCTTATGTTTCATCTTTTAGATTGCACCCTCTTATCAGTGGTCTGCTTTGGCAGGTTAAATGAGAACTTAGTGCACCACTGACTACCTGCACAACTCTGTATATCCCCTCTGTGGGCTCATTTAACATCAGGCCTACACACAGCTGCCCTCAGAGCAAACCATCACAGTGATCAGGGTGGTGTCCTACAGCTAAGACCCATGTTGGAGGTTGTAAACAGCTTACATGGAAGAGCTGTAATAAAGCAATCTAAGGCTGACCCACTTCACGCTTGACAGTCACCTTTTTCTGGAAGCATGAAGACCTGTTCCACATCTGTCCAAGAGACCCTGCCCATTTTGGTAATAAGCCCCTTGCTGCTGGAGTCACCTTTCAGTTCTAACATGTTCGCAGTCAGAGTTATCAATTATATTTACTGACTTTGTTTTGGCAATTAACTTCGGGAAAACATCAATCTTTCAAGAAGAGCCACTCACCCTTCATAATTTCCATTACAACAGCTCCAGAGCACCTCACACATGAAAGCAGACAACAAAGTAACTCTAGTTTTTGAAAGAATAAGAATGTGACTAAAGCCAGACTTAACAGATTAAGACAGGCTGATCAGTCATTTACACATTTGAGGCCTGACAGATGTGTCTGTGTATTGTGGTTTGCCGTGGAAGGCAGAAACAAAGGACATAAATCTCAAGTAGGGTAAGTGCTAAACCAATTTCTGACTATTGTGACTGCTCTTCAGTGCACAGATAATGTCTGTGTCCATTCATTCCACTAGTTAAGTTTCAATGGAAAAATCAAGTTAATAAAATAATGAAAAAATAAGGAAACTTTGGGATCTTTCCATTTCACTCTTGTACAGCCAATTCTGAAACCCACTCATTCTAAACATCTTGAAGGACAAAGAGCACTGTTACTTATTTAGTTGTAACTATACTCCAATCTAGAGTAGAACCTCATGAGAAGCTATATGAAATTATATATTTAAAAGGTAAGTTAAAATAAGAATGCCTATATAGATCTACAGTTGCATAAACATCTATGGACAAATCCTTCCAATCAGCAAATACAGCCTTCCCAACAAAGGCTTGGCACTATTTAATGTCTCAAAGGTTACCAACCCACCTTTGTGCATGTGCAAAGGATTGGAACCTATCAATCAATACAAGTAAGTAATTTAGAATCAGCCCACTCTAATACACATCTGCCATCAAGCCTGAGAATTGGGAGACTGCCTCTACAGAGTCTGCTCAGAGACACACACACAGGTGATGAGGTTTTCCCTCTGGAAAGGAGTGCTTTATCACAAGAAGCATTCACTGCTAGATCCTCAACTGTCACCAGCAATACTGCCAGTTTGAATTTCATACCAAGGTTGTTTCAGCACCAGATCATGCTACTTCCAGCTGTGGATGTGAGGCTGGCAGCTTGCAGAACAGGTTCAGAGACTTTGGGAAATTTACATGTTAGAACTAGGAGTGTCTTTTGGACTATATCCATGTATTTCTGAAACCAGGCACCACACCAAGAGTATACAAGTGAAACTTTGAAGTCAGTTACAGTAGGTCTGGAGTTCAACATAAGCTGAAAACCCCACCCAGCTTTCTGAAGAATTACATGCTCCTTGCAGCTTCAGCTCACCAAGTCCTTACCTCTGCCATAAGCCCTTGCTTTCTTTGGATTCAATTTAGGTTTTAAAGGAGCTCCTGGTTTCAGCTTGGCTTTGGGGAACTGGGACAGGTAAGTCATCACAGAGTGCTCATCCACATCAGGGTGGATAATTTCTTCAGGGGTAATAACCTGAAAGACAGTGTAATTAAGATTATTGTACCAGTGCTTGGTTACCACCATGTCAACACAGAAACAGGGCTATGACACAGACCTAGATTTCAAAACTCCCACATGTAAATGTGATTTCTTACATTTATTTTCCCTTTGATACACACAACATCATTTATTATCTCATGGCAAGAAAACCAAGCAGCTCATTATAGCCCCAGTATGGTTTGGGGGCTTTTTGTGTCTTGATTATGGGTTCTCAGCAGACTCCAACAAGCTTAATGATAGCAAGGCAAGACAATGATAGTTCCTCCTTGAAAGCAACATGGGGATAATTGAAACTGAAAGAAGTCAGTAATTCATAATCCTGTATACTACAGCTCTGAACTGCAGTGCCTGCAAAGTGAAACTTGTGAGCAGTCTCCTCTCCTGCTCCCATGATATAAGCTGCATCAACAGCTTCAGAGAATTCAGCAATTCTGCTCAACTCTATCATCATGAAAACAATCCAGTTTGCAAATACACTGTTTGAAAGTTACAGGTGATTTTTTAAGCCAGTAAGTTTTTCTTCTGTGGAATTTAATGCAGCAAAACAAACTCACCCCATGGACTACCAGAGCAGGCACCACATAGGCACTTTCCCCTTATCCTATGTGCTCCAACTGCAGCTGCCTTCAGAGACACCTACATAGAATCTTACAACCAGAGCTCAAAATGCAGTTATGCGTTTCTTTACAGTTTGCCCTTTCTTAGGCAATTTCACCTGAGTTAACTGTCACTTTTTGAAATGTCCAAGAAGCTTCACCTGCTTTCCTTAACTGCAACTCCAACCAGTCACAGAGACAAAGCTAGCCACTGTGCTCCCACAGACAGCCCAGGTCTCAGTGGCCTTACCTGCGGCACACCCAGCCAGTCGTCTGCCTGCTGCATGGCTTCCCGAGCGTTGTCAACGGGTTTCTTCGGGTCCCAGGTCTCCCAGTCAGGGCACAAGCCTGCAAGCACGTTTCAGTTGTTAGGTGTTATCTGCAAAAGAGCTTCCCTAGTTGAAGAAACGAAGTACAAACTCCACAGGCACCTGTATAACGCTGCTATGCAGACTGGGAGCTTCGTAGTATTAACAAGATGAGCATGTGCTGCTCACTGAAATGCCTCTGAGACAACAACCAGCACAGAGTCAAAGAATGGTTTAGGTTGGAAGAAACCTTTAAAGGCCATGTAGACCAACCCCCCCTGCAATGACCAGTGACATCTTCAACAGAGCCCTGCCCAACCTGAACGTTTCCAGGCACGGGGCATCTACCACCTCCCTAGGGAATTTGTGCAAGACGCCACTCTAAATTCAGGACAAATACATCTGGCCCTCCTTTATGTTTCATTGACTCCCCTGCAGCAAATTTGGTATAGAAAATTTCAAAAGCTTGCCACAGCACCCCAAATTGCATTAGATGAACACCAGCAATCACATTAGCAATGCTGTTTTACAATAAGGTGAGGAAACTGCCTTTTTCCCCACTTCATCACATCGTTTGCCTCAAGCAGCTCAGCCTCAGCTTGCTAAACACTGGAGTTTCAGGTAGTATGCAGCTTCTGGCTGTTCTATTCTCCCTCTGCAATCCTATTTCAGGAGAACACATGAAGACTCCTGCTGCACCCTGAAGTTGAAAGGTTGTTGGCACTTGCCGTGGGAACAGCCTTTCTTCCATTTAAGAGCCAGCACTTGTGCCTTTGTCCCTTGCACCCAATACAAAGCATAGATGTGGCGCCTCCAATAATGCAATCACACGTTATGCTTCAGGCCAGAATTTCTCTTGGCCAAGTAATTTACAACTTGCTGCTTCCCACAGCTGGCCTCTTTGGACTCAGGTTTTCTTGAAAGCCTCATTCCTGTCTGAAATGAAAATCTCCTCCCATAGGGAGAACAGCCATAAGGACAGCAAGCAAGGAAAACACTATCCATCAGAGCGAAGGACTTACCTGGAGCGCAGCTGTCAACAAGAGCGCCCAGTGCTTTGCCATCCTGCCAGTTCTGATTGAAGTTTGTGATCGGCAAGTAAGGAATTTTGTTCTGGATCCAGCCCAGAAGCCTCTGCTTAGGGGTCTGCTTCTTTGCATCATCATCACCTTCATCTTCCCACACTGGCATGGAAATGGAGTAGTGCAGGATAAGGGTCCATATCAGGCCAAGGATCAACTTCAAGTTTCCATCAACTATGGCTTTACTATCTGGGAGACAAAAGACATAGAACTGATTATTTGCCATCCTAAAGGAAAGAAGTGTGTTTTTAAAACTGTGCCTGCATTCATGTCCAGGTAATCAATGACAAGAGTACCAACCCAGGCCATTGCAAGCACTTGTTCAGGCTGAGCCACCATTCTTCATGGCCTGCATTAGACAGGAGGAGAGAGAATAGTCAAAGGACTCTGTGCTCTCCAACTGTCTTGAGATATCAGTGTTCTCCAAGGACAGTGCGACTTACCCTTGAGCTTTACAATCTTAGCTTAGGAGAACCAGCAGTTTAAGATTTCTGGCATTTTGGATTTGGATGATAAGTACCACCTAGTATTTTGCAATGACATTTGTATCTTATGATAAAGGCCAAACATCATGTGATGAGAGTTCCCAAGAACAGCATCCCAACAGGGGTGAAATACCCCAGGGCATACCTGAAAGCACCATTTAGGAAATGGTGTTTATGTATGGAAACATGCTTATCCCCACACATCAATAATTTGCATTAAAAATGGTAGACAAAAAGAGGTATATGATGGAGACATGCAAAGACAGAGTTTGGAATTAGAACGAAGTCTGGATATATTAAGACCTATGTACAATCAGCAGAGCTGAGAGTGGAGATCCATGGGGCATCCTCTGCATCATCACACTCCTCCCTGCACTAAAAGTTATCCCTTCACGCTACAAACTCAGACTTACAGAAAAGCTAGCTCTGGTTTTTCCATGTCATGCTCCAGCCTAGCAAAAGTTTATCACCACAGTAGCCATGCTGCAGCTCTGCTTTAAGACACACTTATAAGGCTGCTGGGCATCAAGATCAGATTTTCACACAGCTGCTTGAAGGGATAGGACACTTTACTGCATCAGTTTGGCCTTATGCAGTGACCACTAGTTTTGTTTATAATACTCACGTGAATTACTTTGGCTTTCAAATCAGTCACAGACTGATGCCTCCCTTGGAGCCTGTAGTTGCTACTCAGGTTGTACTACATTTGTAACAGCTCCAGTTTGTCCAAGCTCAACCAAACCAGAGCTCTTCTACAATCTTTGATGATACCCTCAGGCTGACCGTTCCTTTCATTCACAGCAGCACATTACAGTGTAGCATTTTTTTGTTCTTTCCTCCATTTCAGTGAAAACTGTTGCAGAAATCCCTTTTTAGTCAACAGAAGTTACAAGTGACCTGGAAGCTTTTGTCTGCTCTTTAGCTCATGGAGTAGATGCTGGAGTAAAGACAACTACAGCTGCATAAACTACATTTCATACCACCAGAATAATTGTACAGGGATCTCCTAGCTAGCAAAGTAAAAGTGTTCAGTACCTGGACTGCATTCTCCAGTCCAAATTCAGAGTGTTAATAGGCAGAGTCCTTCAATGTGAGCCTCACTGTGCCCAACACCCACTGGGCACACCTTCTCTGCTCCTCTTCAGCTACAGAGACCACAGCAGCAATCCAATACTATCTTATCAACACAAAAAGATGTACTAGCTTTCAAAACAAGTGATTATACAGAATAGCGACCAAGAACATTAAGCACCAGCATGTTCCCTTTAACCCAAAGCTCAGGAAAAGCAGTTAATATTTACATGGTTTCACAATAGGGCGGTATGTCCTGAACCTTGAATGGCATTTGGACTTTCTGGATAGCTAGTGTCTGGTTTCTACTTAGATTTTATTTGTATTAGATTTTTTAATGTCAGTTTTGACTATCTTACAGCATAGTCAGCCACTTGACTGCTCACTGCTGATTTCACATCCAGTTCGAGATAAACTGTAGATAGCTATGAGATGATTAAGCCCCACTGGCTTTTAATTACAGGTTCCAAGGTAAAGGTCTGCATCATGTAATCAGTTTGTCTCCTAGCAACAACTAAACAGACCCTACTGTTACTCATTCCCGTCTTCTTTCCAGCTGAGCTGCAAACTGGTCAGTGGTGGGAATACGCTCGCTTACACCAGGCTGTCAGTGCAAGCCCCCACTGGCTGCCTGCTCCCTCTGCCCACAGCCCCTTCATCCCACAGCACAGCCACCAGCTCACACTGTGGTGCTAGAGCACACCACTGGCCATTGCAGCCCTGTGCCCGAAATGCCTCCAAGCTGCAAGTTCAGATTTATACTGACATTGGCATTTTTACTAGAGGGATGCAGCAATGATTTAGGATGCTACAAGCAGACTCATTTCAGAAAGCTATATAGCATTTCCAGGAAGGAAAGCCAGCAGGACAGAACCAGCTTGAGTACAAAGCTACACAGGTTACTTGAGATAAAGAATGACTCATTTCATATTCATAGGCCATAAATAATGCCTATAAGCTCAGAGCTTCCTCCAGCACTTATCACCTTCTTGGATAGCATAGCTGAGCTGTGCTCCTTGACTTGGGGAAAATCAGCCTGTATTTCAGAATATTTCATTTCATCACTCTTGTCCAGAGAGGCCAGGCACAGAACTGCTGCCCTGATGACAGGAAAAGGTCAGCACAGGAACAGGACAGCTCTTCCTCCCCACTGCCATCACCACCACTGCACTTTGTTAAGCAAGATCTCACAGCCTCCCGACTTCCTAACAGGCATAGGGATCTCATGATGTAATTTTTTCCAAGCCTACTTGTAGGAGGGCTTGTCTGCTTTTATTTAGGGTGGGGAAAAGGGAGGGAGAAGAACTCCTGGGCAGGATAGAAGAACTTTTCAGCACCCAGCAGAGCTGCCCATGTGCTCTTCCTACAGGCACTCTGCTCCCAGCTACAGGGCACCTCACCAGCAGCTCAACACTGGCTCACAATCTCTATCACTACAGAAAAGGGTCCTCCACATTTAAGAGAAGACCAGAATCCAGCTCAAAATAGGCTTGGCTTCCAAGTGTTGCTGTAAAACTCAGTTCTACATGAGCACTTAGTCTCTCCAGAAAAGCCTCCACTTTAGTGCTGCCTTTACAATTACCTGACTAAAAATATTCAGTGCATTCTCCTTGAGGTGTCTCAGGCTTTAAGATGCAAGTGGCACCCAGGAAGACACCCATCTGCACAGGGAGCACAGAGATGGCCCTGAGAACAGTCTTGGTACAACCAAATTTGTAGGCATCCCCCACCAGCTCTGAGTGCATACTGCCAGTGTAATACTGCCAAGGTGTTGGAATAATGGAAATAAAGAACATGTTTCCAAAGACACTTAAGCACCAACAATCATTACTACAGGCAGTGCTGTGTACCCCAGCTCAGCTGGCTTTCCGCTGAATTCCCCGGTCTGCTTCAAGAGGGTTTCTGACCATTCCATTCTGGAAAACTGATTACATGAACAGCAGATCTTGCACCACTGCTTTCCTACGAGGAAAATTATTTTTAGGCATACTTATTACTCACACAATCAATACTTTACAGAGTCTTTAAAGCCATGTTTCTCAATTGCTCCTCTGGAGCTCAGAGTAAACTTACAACAGAGATGCACACTTGTGGTCATTGCTTCAAAACCACAGGACAACAGCTTGACCCCTTGACAATTCATCTCCACCACCCCCAGCTGTATTTGGTGTTCAGCTTCAATGAATTAGGTGGATGGGAACAAATTTCCTGCTTTAGGCTGTGTGTTTATTCCATAGCACTGTGCGAGTTTCCGCAGATTAAAGGATCCCCCTCCACGCAGGAGACAGCGCTGGTCCCACCTTCTGGCGGCTCAGAGGAAGCGAGCTGTCGCATCCCAGCCGCCAAGATAATTTAGTGGTGCTGAACCAACAGCATTATTGTAGGGAGCTGTAATATAACCTTCCTTGGAGAAAGTGTGGTCATCTGCATGATTTGCTTTATTTGCATCCCAGCGCTTATGTTAACATCTGCAAGATGCACTTAGAGGCAAGGCAGAGTGCACTCACTCACTGCTCCCCTGTGCTTTGGAGATCAAAGTCCCTGCACAGCTGACTCTTACCTGCTGATAGCCATCGGACTTGTGCTTTCAAAGGACACATTTTTACAGGAAGCCCAGGCATGAAGCAGGAACCTGTGCCACAACACCTCTCACCTGCCTCAGACCAGTACTTGGGAGCAATCAAAATTAGAGGCTCCATCTAGAACAGTCACTGGGTGAGAGGTTTGGTGAAAGAATTTTGAGTAATTTTTATTTTTTTAATTAGAATTAAGAATTTTGGGCCTGTTACATGCAAGTCTTCCTGACACTGCTGTACACTTCAAATTTCTGAATGCTATCTGTGAGTCCTCATGGCTAAATTTGCTGTCCTGAACCAACAAGAAGCAGAAAATGCAGATTTAACACAAACCTTCATTCCCACCTACACTGTTCAATGTGCATTTCAACTTCAAGTCTCCAACCCCAACCTGCTTTCCTCCTCCAAAAGTACCCAATGGCAATCCAATGTCAACAAAACAGCAGCCCCCGTTCAGCTGCAGGCAGGCAGGCACCGTCTGCAGGGACGGGTGGTGTCAGCCTGCTGCTGCGGTCCTGCAGTCAGGATGTATCTTGACATGACCTACATGCTGACTGCTGAGGAAAACCTGCCAGCCAGACTTAAGCTGTTCTGCAGAATCAACACCAGCATTGAGTGAGCAAGCAAGCACTCTTTTTTTTTTTTTTTTAAAAAAAAGCCTATATATAGCCTACAACATTAAGTTTTATGTAGAAGTATCTTGCTTCTTAGTCAGCTATTAGGATTTAAGTGGCTGCCTGGTAGGTTGAAGAGGAAAACAGACTGAAACAGAGCTCATTTGCTTCCCCCATCACACCTCTGAGTCTAGATTGTAATTCCTAACCTTTTATTATCCTATTAACTAAGTAGCAATCAGCCCAAAAAAATGGATTATGGCAATTCCATAGGCCAGCAGTACATACCACCAGTCTCAGTCTTGAAAAGGAACCAACTTTCACGGCTCAAACTGATTTATAATTGTTGCTCTGTACTAAATATTAATATGATATGTTACACTTGGACTCTTAAAATCACACTCCCCAAAGCACAAAGAAAGATATTAAAGTGCAAGGCTTTCAGCCAGCAGCATGACTAGCCTGAGCCAGCAACATCACCATTTTGGAACAAACGTGTGCCATTTTTATGGCTTGGGCCACAAAATATTTCCCAATCCAACCTACCAAGTGGAAAACCTCCAATGCTTGGTCCTCTGCATTTGCACTTGCAGCTGCCTCAGGAGCAAGTGTCAGAACTGAAACCTGGCTTTGTGCAAGCTTCAAACCATTCATCTACTCTAACAGAGATCCCTGAACTCTACCTGGAGCACATGGCTTGAACTATCATCAGGTCTATAATTCTACAATTCAAAGAAAACCCCAAAACAAACCCAGTGTTACAAACAAGTTTGTAACTAGTATCTTTTTCTCCTGTGCAAGCCTGCTCTGCATTCAGATTAAACACTACCCGAGCTGTGGCAATGTTCCTTAAACTCTGCCCTACAGCAGAGCTGCAAGTCATTCTCTGTCGGACAATTAGCGGCTGCAAGATAAGCTACCGAAGCAGACAACTCCGGTACTAAATGCAGCTAGTCATACAGACTGTGGAAGTCTTGCAAAACAGATGAAGGACTGAAAAGCAACATTTCATTAGCGAACTGTTTTTATTTTTTTTAACAGTTGCTTAGCTGGAAAAGAGCAAACTCCACATTGAACAGAGGTGTTCAAAAGCCCTGCTCCCCACAGTGTGCACGTCAAACAGAAGTATGCAGATGAGACAGAGCTGAGCAAGCTGCCTAAGGAAATTCTTTGCTGAAGCATACAGTATGCGTTCACAGGCTTACCACGCCTGCTAAAGACATTAGCAACATCCTCTGTAGGGATAATATGTCTTTAAATCAATTACAGGGGTTCCTCTGTGCTTTGGGAACATACTGCAACCATTTCCTCCAGTGACCCTTAAGCCCAGGTCCACCTCCCAGCTCCTCAGGGCTCAGCACATCACTTGCCACCTGGCTGCAGGCAGCTGGCTCAGCCCATGAAAGCACAGGCTGTGCCTATTGCACAGAACTGGCACCACAGAGGTTGAACTCAGGCCAGTTTTGTGGATTCCTAGCTGCGACCTAAACAGTGATGTGCTCCAGCCCCATTACATCTCTGCTTCTTAGCAGCACATCCAGGCAGCCCTGTGACCCCCAGGAGAGCTGTTCTTCAGCATCCAGCTTACCTGAATACCTTTGGGCTTTCAGCTCACCCACTCCCAGCTTAGCTCCTGGACCCTGCCAAGGCACAGCCAGCACTCAGCTTCACCAATGAGTCCCAGGGAGTTTGTCACCTGAGGAAGTGTATCTTCAAAAAGCCTAAGTGATACACCATGTACACTTAGAGATCCACTAAGCATTTTACAAGGTGGGTTTTCCAGAGGAGGAATGACTTTTCACTGAAGGGTTGTAAGAACAGTAACCGAGTGCTGATCCAGGCACGGACAGAGGAATGTGCCTGCACACTGCTAGGGCAGGATTAGTAGTGAGCAAGGATGCAACACAGAAGAATAAGAGCTGCTATTCACACTGGCTGTTTCAGACTCCGCTGCTCCCTGACAAGCAGGTCCCCAGTCACAGCTGCAGGACCACAGCACAGACACCCAGCCGAGCCACATACAGGAATGCTGCGCTAATTATTTGAGATCCTTTTTAGGAGGAAAAAAAGAAAGGAGTCTGAATGCTTAGCCTTTGTACAGCAGCAAGTTTCCATGAGTGCTGCTTTGTCCCGAGCCAGCAAGCCCCTCGCCAGCTTGACGGGGCAGCGTGCCAGCCTGACCCCAAAACCCCAGCTCAGCCGAGCACCCGGCACCCGCGGGGCAGGAGGCATGATAAGGGCCCCCAGCTCTGGAACTCGTGTCCCCCCTGTGGCTCCCACCCCACAGCGGCCACGACATCTTTGCCAAAACCACCCCCTGCACCCAGCAAAATGTATTCCCTGCTGCTTGAGCTCATCCCAACGCCCCTTGCTGCTGCTGCTGCTGGCCCCAGGAGCTGGGGCACCACGGCTCCTGCTTGCCTATGCCAGGGACAGATGGCTCAAGTGCTCTGCACTGGCACAGAGGTGGCAGTTGACATTCAACTCCCTTGACGGTAAAGATTTGCCTTTCCAGGGAGGAAGGAGTGGAAGCAGGGCAGCAGGGCAGGAACAGACCTGCAGCCCCTTTATGTTTCACCATACAAAGGGAGCCCAAGCCCATGTGGGATGTTCCTGTTCCTCACAGGCTCGGGGTAACTCAGCAACCCCCCATCCTCCAGAATGGCATGGCTAGCAGCATGCCAAGACCGACTGCACCAACCTCACAGACAACAGGCAGATTGGGAAAGCCCCCAGACAGTGGCTAGCAGTGTGGGATGGGGCTGTAAAGAAGGGCTGCAGGATAGCACCCACATGGACAGTCACCCTCACAGCCCCAGAGTCAGAGGCTGGAGGAGGGAAGCTCCAGGAAGCCATGGAAACAGGGCAACACAAGACACCCAAGTGCTGATTAATCATCCGGGAATGACGGGAAAGTCCCCGCAGTGAGGAGTCAACATGCCAGAAAGTGGATTTCTGTTAAATGATGGAGAGAGGGGGAAGAAAGGCATCCTCCCACCTTTTCTCTGCCGAGAAACACTTGGCTCAGCTTTTGAAACCAAGTGACAACACAAACTACACCTCCCTTCTCTGAGCATGAGATAAGAGTGAAAGGGGAATGATCCTATGCCAGGTCTGTGCTCCCCAGGGGTCAGTACCTTTACTGCTATGGTACAGGAAGGCTTCACCTTTCCATCAAAGCAGACAGTTACACCTGGGTCAGCAACACTGCTAGCCAATTCACAGGAAACTAGTTTCACTTCAAGCAAGACATTAAAATTTCAGTCAAATGCAGAATTGTCTAAACCTAGCACAAAATACTTGCCTAGGAGTCTGATCAACTCAAGCTTATTTCACACAAGCAAACAAAAAAGCACTTCCTCACAACACATCATGTGCTTGCACAACTGGAAAGCCAAGCCTTGATCAGCAAGGCTAAACTGATAAAAACAGCTGTAGAGTCAGAATTCTGCAAGTAACACAACAAAGCTACAAATTGTCTCTGAAGCATTAGTGTCCTGTAACCACCTCTGTAAGATTAGGGTAATCCTAAATCTCACAGGTTATTTCAGGTTGCATCAAGGTTAAAAACCTGGCTAGTTCTTGCAAAGGCCTCCCAGGGGCTAGCAGAGGCATTGCTTGACAAGCCATTAGCACTGTGCTGTATCTCGCATTACTGAAGGAGGGTTACCAAGCTTCAGTGCAGGGGAAGGCAGGAAGATCCACCCTCAGGCACCAGAGTGTGTTGGAGATGAAAAAGTTGCAAGAGATATGGCTGCAAAAACAAGATGCCTCAGTGAGACCAAAGAAGTAAGGAGTAATCCGGAGGTTTCCAGACACCAGAGCTACCGCTGTGTTACTGAGCAGCATGTTTACTCACACTGGGGGTAGGTCAAGATAGTTACATGGAACAGCATGTAAAACCCTGCCGAGATAAATGAGCCCATTCAGATAGGGCTGTCTAACATCTTCTGTGCAGCAGACGCCAGGCATGAAAGCTGCAATGGATGGACTTCCTGAAGCCAAAACCAACACATTAGAAATTATCAGAAGTGATTACTGTTTGGGGAAATCCTTGGCCACAACATAGACCAAGATTCAATTTTTCCATTTGAAACCAGAATTGCTGTAGTGACTGTGATTCACTGTGCACAGGACTGTTCAAAGGAAATCCCCATTCACACAGCTCAACCCATCTCCACTCTACACTGCGGCACCAGAGCGCTCAGGACTGGAGCACATGTTGTGGTCTGGGGTTGGTGACACATCAGAAAATACCCTGCCAGTTACTTTAGCTACACAGAAGATTTGTGGTTTGTCTCAGTTTTGAAAGTCTGATTCTGAACACCTAACAGCACTGCTCTGCACAGGCTTGTTTTGAAGCATAGAAGCCTAAGTACTGTGTTACAGATGCTCTGTGGTCTTCTGCAGCTTAATGACAGAGTTATTCCAGGATATATCAGTAGGTCAGCTGTCTCTGACCAACCCTTTCCCCTAGAAGCAACAGGAAAGGTCATTAATCTCTAACATGCTGTGCTGGGTTTGGTTGGGATAGAGTTAAGTTTCTTCACAGTAGCTGGTATGGGACTGTGTTTTGGATTTGTGCTGAAAAACACAAGGCATTTTCTGCCTCTCACTCCACCAGCAAGTTGGCTGGGGGTGCACAAGTAGTTGGGAGGGGACAGCAGACCCCCACTGACCCAAGGGATATCCCACATTGTGTGGCACAATGCTCAGCACAAAGCCAGAAGGAAGGTGGGCGACATTCGGAGGGATGTTGCCTACCTTCCCCAGTAATCATTACATGTGATGGAGTCCTGCTTTCCCAGGGTTAGCTGAACACTTCCCTGTCCATGCAAAGTGGTGAATGTATGCCTTGTTTTGCTTTGCTTAAATTGTCTTTGTATTAACCCGTGAGTTTTCTCGCTTTTACTCTTCCAATTCTCTCCCCTGTCCCTTGCAGGGGGCTGAGGTGCCAGCTGGATTTAAACTATCACACATCTAATTGTACCCCCACTGCAGATAGGAACAGCTGCTTTGGGGTTACCCCTCCAAAATCCCAGCCATTTTGACATACATAGTACACACTCTTGACACAAACATACAGCACCAGAAGCAGACCTACACCCACACACCAGAACACATCTCACCAGGCCACTGCCATTCAGCACTGCTGTGATGGTGCAAAACACCTGAAATGAGAAATTGCCATGTGAGTGCCCATCAGGAGAGGGTGACACACCTACACATCTGCTTTCTGCAGTCACGCACCAAACGAGGATGCTCAGGACACAGTCACTACAAACACGTGCATCTGCTGTGCACCCCTGCAGTCCTGGCAGGCACTGCTCTCCTCCATGACCACTATGAAGATGTCTTAATGTTTCTGTGTGTAAACCAGCTAGATTCAACTCTTCACGAGCTTTCACATACAAACACCTATTCTTCCCTGTACTGGAAACCTTGGCCATCCCTGTCCAAGAAAGAAGAAGGTCACTTGCTTCCTAGAATGTCAATCCCTAAATAAAAAAAATACACAGCGTTGTGCACCTGCTTCTTGAAGGAAGAAGCTTTCCCATATTTGTGGGGAAAGCAGTGAAGTTGTTGGAACACATTTTTGTTTACTTGTGCCACCCAGAAGTAAACACACTTCCATCTGCACAACACACAGGGCTCGCCAGTGCACGGTAGCGATTTCAGCACTGTGTTTAACATCCCACACACGACAGCACTGTGCTTATACAGTTTCAGCTACAAGTCGCTAACATAAGGAATAGACGCTTGGCTTGAGGCCCAGGTAATTCATCCAACGGTGGCAGCCCCTATCAGACAGACCTCTTTTTGAGAGGAGCTTTCATGAGCAGGAGAGCAGTGGTGAATCCAGAGGCACAGTCGGCACGGGTGGTCTCCAAGCACCTTAAAGAGGACCATATGGGATTAATGGTACAGCTTGAGCACACATTAGCCCCAGCTGTGTGATGTGCAATCATGCAGACCATGTACCCCCCCTCCCACTCAAAATCACTCACTGCACAGCAAAGCTTTGCTTCCAATGTGTGGGGTTTGCATTGCCCTGAGTAGTCTGAGGGATCCCCCATCTCATCCCAGCTGCCATGGGCTAGGCAGCCCCTGCCCCTGGAGCTACCCTCCTGCACTGTGGGTCCTGTGCCATGCAAGGGATCTGCTCAGTGGCCATCCTCCCACTCCCCCCTCCACAGGCTGCTCCTAACAGAGGCAAAAAACAGTTCTGCTCATTTGACACCATCTGCCTAATCCAACCTTTTTGGGAGCTGCTCAGCCATAACAGGCTCTGGCTGCTAACAGCGCTTCGGAACTAGCTAGCGCTCAGAGGGATACCACCTTTCCTCTCTGGATGCTGGACTTCAAATCCTCCAACTAAAGGCTTCACACAAGTAATTCCAAACTTCACAAGCTTGCAGCTCTCTGCTGAGTCTTCAGGGACAGCACTCCACCACACACATGCTGATTGAGCAGGGTGCAGGCAATTACCCAAATCATCACCAGCTGCAAGATCTCATTTTTAATCTGCAGTCTCACATTGTTCACATTTGCAAGCCTATTGTATTTCACATTTTTAACACAACACCAGAAAAATAAAGCACTGGCTCTAGGGATAATTTTTCTAGAGCTGGAATAGTTGCAGCAACATTGCAAGCTATGCTGCTTTGCCTGATCTCCCATACCTCTTCCAGTTACCTATCAGGTTCGGTGCAGTGCTAGGCCACCTCATTTGTTAGCAATTCCTGTTTCACCATGAAAAAATGTTCAGCAGCATGCTAGTACCTCCATCCAGACAAAACAAGAGCCCCACACATGTTTATCTTCTAGGTGAAGACTGGCCGCTTCTTTCAGCTTCCACATTTGAGCTTGAACACTCTTGCTGTCCAGATACTGCTTCAGAAGCAGTTAATTTTTCTCTTGGCAATTAAAACCTGTCAAGGTACATAGTTTTCTTCAGTTGTTAATCTATATCAGAAGTAGTATTTCTTTACTTTTAAGCACTGAACTCAGAGGTAGGCTACAAAACCACAGCAAAACTTCAAGTGGACTTGTTGAAATACGGTTTTATGCCACTAACTTCAGGAGGTTTCCCTGGTTGAGTCAAGAGCTGTTCAGCAGAGCTTTCAACCCAAGAAATCCCAGGCATTTCCACTATTTCCAGGGCCTGAACTAGCAGCTCCTCACTGAAGTCTGCTGCTCCTGCTGCTTTCACAGCAGTGCAAACCATGAGACAACTCAGAGTAGCTCTAAACTGTTTCCTTCCAGAAAGCAGTACATTGGGATACACTCAAGTAAGGATTCCGGGGGCAACACAGTTAATTCCCTGGACAAGGCCTTTGCAATACCCTTGTCCAGGAGTCCCATGTGCTCCTAGCCCTATAACTGCAGATGTCTGCAAGTCATCAGCAGGCTCAGCAATGCGCACTGAGCAGCCACAGATTATCAGGTGTGACAGTACCAAGGGCAGGGCTGAGCTGCCCCACTGTACAGTGGCTGTGAGCTGAATGCAATCAGTACTTCTTCACTCATGCTTTGGAAAAGAACCTGAACCACTGGAAGACTATCTCAGGGTATCCTAATGTTTTTCTGGATGCAAAAAGTATAACTGGCTACCTGGGAGCTGTGCCTGCTTCTGTGCAGCTCTGGAGAGCTCCAGGGCATGCTGCAACTTGAGGCCACAGGGATCTGCAGGCACTCCTGGTAGCCTGACTTGTGGCCTCTCAAGTAGACATCTCACTTGGTTTTTGGAGACATAACAAAGCTGGCAATGCTCACTCTTGCTCAGCACCCAGGTTGGGCCAGGGAACTACTGCTAGTAGAGAAGATGGTTTATCAACATGCAGCCAGGGTCTTCTCCAATAGCAACTGTGCCAGGTTGTGTCAGGAGCTATACTCCTCCCTTTGGCCATCTACATTTGATGCAACTGTTCAGTTGTCCAGCACACAAGTTGCATTCCCTGTTAAGACCATCAAACTCACTTCAGCCAACACTAAATAGCATGAGGCTACATAACTACAAAGCATTAAGATGGCACCACTATAGAGGGTCCTGTGGTCCCAGTTTAAAAGCCTTCAAGTCTTTATCTTGATATCTAACAGCTGCAGTGTCTGGCACTGCTGAGCTCAAGCTGTGGCACTGCAAGTCACTGTCCTTTCAATGGTCATCACAAATTTTCCTGACAGTCACCAGCCTGGTTTTTCTCTGTTTCTTCACAGCTACATTTTTACCCCATGCCTAAAAGAGTTACCAAAAGAAATAATCTTCTGAGACAACTAAAGCTGTTTCTGTTTGACTTTTAATTAGACCATTGATCTTGTTCTTGGGGTTACATTAGCTATTGGATATTTGCATGCAACCACACTGTTAATCAACAGCCAGAACAAAGCTGAAACAACACGATTAGCATCCCAAGTCTTCCCACAGCTGGTATGTTAAGACTGCTCAGACACCAACTCTTCCCCCACAAGGGGAATTTGATAACAAGCCATGTCTGAGCAAGCGACAACTGCTCAGAGAGCCACTGTGACTACAGTGATGCCAGCAAACACCAGCTCTGTAGGAGCATCGAAGTGCTAGAACAGGCTCAAAGGAGACTGGGCTTCACATTATTTGGGACACTGAGAAGCAGAATTACTAAGAGTCTTGCAGAAAGAAGGAAACCCTACAGAAATTCACTATCTTTGAGGATGAGGTAACACTGGATATCTTGCACCATCAAGATAACAGACACCAACTTTGTTTAGCAAGCCAGTGTTTCCTGTTCTGTAGCAAGGACCAAAAGCAGACACATTAATCCAAGATTCATGTCTCGCACCATGACAGCTACAAGGTGTATTCGTTACACTGTCAGTTCCCAGCCAGGAAGATACACCAGAGACAATGCAGGACACTGTACATACCCTCCAGCTCATGCTCTTTGCTCCTGTGGTCTGAGACTGGGGAAACCTGCTGCTACCAGTCACCTTATAACAGAAGGTTAATCTGCAAAATGGTATAGTTCATCTCCAAGACATACTCGTCAGTTTTAGCATTGAGACCTAAACTAGCTCCAAGATGTGGTTTGCCAGTGTTTGCCTATGGTAAGTCCACTAAATCTGCTGCACCTACTGCTGCAAGGTTGTTGTGAGAAAAGGGAATGCAAAGCAGTTAATTATACCAATTAAAGGAAGATAGAGCATGTTAGTGTCTAGCCAAGGGGAACAGTTATTTCCTCTTCTGTGTTTGAATAACCTTCAGATGCACATATCAGAGGTGTTTGCTCACCACAGCTCTGTACGCTGTGCTTCCTGCTGCAGGGCTCCAGAGCAGACTTTCAAAGCTATGTACACAACATAGCTCACTAGTTGCCACCTACAGCCCATTTTGGGCCCACCAACCATGACAGTGCCCTTTAGTATAGGCCCAGAAATACAGACACATACATTGTCTCCTCACAAGAGCAGCCACAGACTAATCAAAACCAGTAGGCAGTCACAAGCACACAGGGTAGCCCGAAATCTGTGGGCTGCGAGCCATGGAGGAGAGCAGCCACCAGCATCCTACTCCTGGGTCAGGCTGAGGCAGACCCCAGGTCCAGATGTGCTCGCAGCACCCACACAAAGCACAGGACTTGGCATTTCAGAGCAGCGTTTAATAGCTAAGCCCAGAGCTCATTGCACAACAGCTGAAACCCCAGATTTCAGCACAAGAAGCGGGTGCAAGTGCACCAGCCATGGGCTAGCAGGAAGGGTGACTCCTGCTTCCAGCTACTGCTACACAGCACAGCAGCAGCGCAAAGAGCTGTGGTCAGTGTTGCAAACGCCTGCACCCCACCCAGGCAAGCAGGAGGCAGCAAGAGCCACCCCAGCAGCATGGGGAGAGCAGAGAGCAGCTGATAGCCTCTGCCTGGCTGCTCAGCACAGGACCCACACTGTGCCAGCACAGCCTGCAGCAATGCGCCTGGGCAGCACTGGGACGTGCTGCTGTGACAACCATTGCCCAATTTGTCCCACTCAGCAGGCAAGCTGGGTGTCAGCATGGCAGTCTGTGCCCATTTCACCCTCAGAGGACCCACCATTTGGGAGCTGTGCTGCCACACAGCCAGGCCAGCTCATGCTGGAGTAATTCAATGCACTGACAAATAAATGCGTCATGATTTACAGGATGGCCTGAAGCAAAGGAGAAGGAGCTGCAATCCATGATGTCATTGCAGCCCACAGCCATTTCTGTGATATTACAGGATAACATTGTCACGAGAGTTCATGCAACCTGCTGCTGTTGTTAGATGAACACAGCTTGTCCCTTTGCAAGAAAGACCCCAGCCTGGATGGTCAAACGTTTTCCCACTATCAACTTACCAGTCTGATTGGTAAAACTTACTATAGTTCAGTGATACAGAGACATTAACTTTGAAGTATCTGCTGAAATTATGCTTTAAAGTTAGAGATTGCCTTCCATATTTATTGGTTGTTTCACAATAGATTAGCTGTCTACTTCTGAGGGTTGTAAGAAACAGCAGAGGGCCATCACCTCTCTGACTCAAGGGAAGCATCCCACTAGCAACTAAACAGCTCAGCTGTGTGTGGCCACTCAGACAGTTCAGAGCAACAGGACTGCCTTCTTCCAAAGGCAGTATCAGCAGGAGGTTCAAACCACCCCAACCCATCACACCAGAGGAGACAGGATTCAGCTGCTCCACCCTCTGCCCACCCCCAGGCAGCCCAGGGCAGTGTCTGCTGCATTACTCACACAAGGAAGGATGTGCGAGGCAACCCTTGCTTCCCCAGGAACTTGGGCAAAGCTTCCTTTGGCTGCTGTTTGAAGTGGCCCAGCTTGTTTTCACTAACACAAAAAATCCAGTTTATTCTTGCAGTGGTTGTATTACAGTTGCCATATACTATCACAGTAGGAACTACACATCGCATACATCTCACCATGGATATTACGACTTTGACTTCTTGCAGCAAAATAGTGCTTACACAAAGAATTGCAATCCATTAGCTGAACCCAAAGACCACCAGAGCAGATCCAATCCTCACTATGATGTAGCAGATATTATGTACACACCTTCAAAACTCAAGGTTAGTTGCAAGAGGGACAGAAAGCCAAGGGAGGCTCACAGGTTAGAGATCACATCAGAGCCCAGAGAACCATCTGGTTAAGAAGCAACATATACTTACCGCAAGGCTTTTGAGTACAGAACTAGGATTTATCCCCTAATGATGTCCTGGAAGAAAGTCCTCTCTATTAGATTACAGAGGACTGGTTCTTCCTCAGGAGGAACACACAGGCAGGAGTGCAAGCTACAGAAACTTTTGCCTTGTGGGGGAAAAAAATACAAAACTGCATCAAGTCCCTAGAAGGAAGACCTAGGGGAAAAAACTCACTCCAGCTTCATTGCATTAATCCAAATCAACAGGAAGGGCTCTCTTAGCCAATTGCAGAGAATCTCATGTCCTAGTTACCTCGACTCTGAACCCAAGGTCAAGATCTCAGGAAGAGCAAGGATAGCTTCACTCACCCCACCCGGTGTGTGATTGCAATAGGGTGGATGAGTATCCACCTCTACCACACACACACTAGCACAGCAATCAAGATAAGATACAGAAGCAGCTACTATCCACCTCTACCACACACAATCAAGATAAGATACAGAAGCAGCTACCACAAGTTTCACAGGCACAGGTTTTCCATGAAAACTGCAACTCTAAACGCAATGTAAATACATGTATCCTTCTACTCCCCACACACAATTAGCATGAATTCAACCTGCAACAAACTAAGCACTGCCATACCCCGAAGATTGTAGCAGACTCGAAACTCCTTACAAGGATTGGTCAGTGCCTTCCCCTAGCCTTTTTCTACATGTATTTTGCTTTGGATTCTTCCTCCAACAGTTAATGCTTAGCTATGCAGGATTTCCTTCCTCCTGAAGAGACACGCTTGGCACATGATTCTCTTTCTTGCCACTTTGAGGCCAATTGCAGCTACCAATCCTCACCTGTTTCCACACACCATGAGTGCCCACAGGCACCTACAGGTTTTCTACAGAAAGCCTGGCTACCTCAATAACAGCCAGAGACAGGCTACACGATTTGAAAGCACTAGCCACCGTGACAGGCTCTTCAGGCACACTGGGACCAGGCGCTAACAGAGCCAAACCCCGGGTCACTGAGCTTTGCCTCTTTTTTACTGCAGCGACTTACAGGTCAGGTGCTGTATTCACAAGCTGAGTATCACACCAGGCAGTAAAGGAAGACAGGTCTACCTGATGCTGGTGGCTGGAACCTGGCAAGTGTCACAGTACAGCAGAGGTTTGTTAGCACCAGCATCACTTGCAATACACTTTCACTCTGCTGTGCTTGCTAAGTATGCATTAGTGGTCTAAACTTGGCACACCTTTGTTCAGGGCCCAAAGTGGCTGCGCATCAAAGTCTGTTTCCGAGGGGTAGAGAAAAAAACAGAATTCCTAAGCAGCCTGGGGGATTCAGAGACCATTGTTTTACTTCCCATTGCTTGGAGCAGACATGGAACAATGCTGGCAACGTAGCAGCATGGCCACACACAAGGCTAACCACGTTCTTAGATTACAGTTGTAGGCTAGAAAAGAGTTATCCTAACCCATTTAGATTTAAACATCCCCATGTAAGTCAATACAGAACATGGCATTAATATGTGGAGCAGTTAAGACTTCAGTCCTTGAATAGCTGGCATAGCATTCAGTGCTTTAAATGAAAAAGCTGTTTAGCACATTAGTCTAACTGGTCCCAAGTAATTTCACTGAAGTTTGATCACTTTACAAGTTTCCGCTCATATCTAAAAGAATGCAAGAACAGTCTGTGTAAGCTACCTTAAAGTTTCCTGTAACTTGGAGCTAATGATGCAGACAAAGGCACTTTTTCATTAGACCAGCAGTCCAACTATTGGAACAGAAGGTCCTGAGGAGACAACCACCCTCTGAAGCTGAAGCCACCTCCAGTCTCCAACAGTGAGGTCCACTGCCAGTCTATCAAAAATTATTTTCAAGGGGAAGGATTAAGTGTCACATTTCCAAGAAGCAGAAATTTGCTTCCAAGACACACTGGATATTTTCCTGAAAACAGTCTCCAGGGAAGTCACAGGTAAGTGGCAGACAAAATGCAAGTGTATTTTGACTACCTCCTTATGATGTGTTAATAGCACATTGACTGAGACAGAAGAGCCCCAAAATGGACACAGGCTGAAAGCACATTTTTCTTTTTTCAGTTTTCAAGCACCTAGCTCTAGGCATTACATGACAACACACTTACCAAGTTGTAGAAGAGACCAGTTTTCCTGTAGAAAGGTTTGTTTTGTCACCCTTTAGTGTATCAACAGCCTATGGAAGAAATCTGGTTTTTCCTAAATCAAGTATTTTCCTAAAATGAGATTTCCATTAGGTAATCAGACTCACAGGTCAAGATAGTTTCACCTTTAGCACATGCTGGAGGTCTGTGCTACAGACCACATTGCATGCCTCAAGTACTTGGTCATCAACCAAAACCCCACCTGATACACAGGTTAGGCTTGGTCAGAGACAGCTCTTCCAGAAGTACTCCTGCTGCTGGGACATGCCAAGACCACCAAGTCTCCATGAGACAAGTACCAACAGACCATGACTGTAACACCATCCTCTCCTCACCCATCTCCCTCCTGGCATAGCTGGACTCCCTGCAGACACTCCAGTGGGACTCAGGGCCACCAAAAAGGCAAACCTGAAAACAAACCACACAACTGGAGCTGAGGCCAGCACCAGATCCCAGTGCCACAGCAGCAAACTTGTCACTGCCCATCCATTTACTTGCATTGCCACTTGACATCCTGTCGTTGCAAGCCAAGCCAAGTCAGCTCACTTACCTGGTGAAAGTGCAACCTGGCAGAGAAATCATGTTTTTCACTTTGATCTATCTGACTGTGACAGGCCCAGACTGCAGTTTTACAAGCTTGGCACCCATCCTGCCTCTGCCAGTGACACAAGGCTGCTGGGTAAGCAGCAGCCACAAGAACACTGCCAACAGGCACCCACCAGCATCAGAGTATGCACCTAGGACCTGCCAGATGCAAGCCCAGGTGCAACTTGGCAGGTGACAGCCAAAATCACTTGTCAGACTTCAGACACCCAACTCTTCCATCTCGAAGTTAAATCAGTCGACTCCTATTGCCAGTTATCAGGTTTCTAGGGACAAGCTCAGTGCCAAATTAGCTTCAACCCCCCTCCCTTCTCTGCTAAGTAATCTGTAGAGTCCATCAGCCCCTTCAGCCAAGAGCAAAGCCCTTGTGCTCTGCATTCCTGGCATCCTACTCCCAGTGCCCTCATGCCACATGCCACTCAGCACCCAGGAATCTGCAATTATCTCAGTCTAGCAGACAAGGAAAAAAGCTAGACTTAACACTTGTTAACACTTGAGCAGCACAGCAGCAGCCACCTCACGTTGAGCAGAAGACTCTGTGAAGTCACCTACCCTCACAGCAGCTTTTCCAGAGCATTCAGTCCCATCTCTGCTGGATGGCACAAAGCACCTATGTGCTTCATGGCTTTTTTTTGTTTTAAAATAATCACACATGCAGTCAAATTTGCACTGAAGTGAAGGCACTTCTTGCCTAGAAGAAGTTTCCTTAAACTACTAAAAGACCCTGAGCAGAGACTAAACATGGAATAACAGCAGCAGGAGAGGTTGGTCTGCTAATGTGCATCCAGAAAGGGTTGTGGTCAAACCCCGTAAACTTAATTGATTTCTCTGTGTATAAGCAGACTAACTTTAAATGGACAAACACTAAATGCCAAAAGCTTGCTACTAAGAATTTTTGAAAGTGTGGTTCTGGTACAGCAGCAGTAGCTGAGCCATAATACATGACTTCCAAAATGTTCCTGGAAGTTAAATAATAACTGGAACAGGCACTGTATCCACTTAGCAGAGGTCTGATGGCATTATTAATGCCAGAAATCCAGCAAGCACAGCTGTCAGGTTTTCCCAGCTGATCTGGCTCAGAGCTGGCCCTTAAACACCCCAGGCCCTAAAGACCAACCTGGTCATAAAAGTTCTCCACCTAAAGCCTTTACTGGTTTCTTTTTTCACTTTAGCTCCTAGGCCTGCAATGGCCCTGGTTTTGTTCAGCAACACAAGAGACTAAACAGTAGGAACAACAAGAAAGCCCTAAATTCTTCAGAACCTGAAGGGAAAAACACAGCAGGGGCAGGTAGTGATCCCAGTGGATCCTGTGCCTGTGGGAGAGGTGCTGTGAACTTCAGCCCTTCAACCAAGTTGAGCACTGCAAGACTCACTCTGTCTTTTTTTTTGAAAGGGCATGCAGGATGTTTTTTCAAGAGTGGCTCAGTTTATCCAGGACTGTACAGTAGGGCTCCTGTGCTTACCTCTTGGCTCTAGCTCAGGTGGCACAGTACAGATGGAGCTGTATACCCTTTCACAGAGGGGCTGGGATATGGCAAAGGCACTAGCAGTCATAGTCATTCCATTCTCCCAAAGCTCCAAGTTTTTTCAGGCTTTGTTTTATTTGTTGATTTTATTTCTTTAATTTGTTTTTCAATAGCCAACACAATGCAAGTAAGCTGCAAAACGGTTAGACAAGTCTTAAATGATTACAGCCACCCTGCAGCTCCGTCTGATCCTGTAAGGGAGCTGTGCTGCCCCGGGAGTGTTTTGAGAAAGGAAGTCGCTGGAAGCCAGGTCTGACCGGACTAACCTTGATCTCCCAAACCAACAGCCCTCGGGAAGTCCCACAGACGAATAGGAAGGCAGCTGGAGCAGCAGCTTTTTTCTAGGGCAAACAATACAATAGGAGGGGAGGGCTGGCCTGGTGGTAGTGTTGTGGCTGTAAGGAGCTAGTCCAGTGGCTGCTGCAGGAAGGTGAGCTCCCATGTTAGCAAAGCTCAGCCCAGGAGTCAGCAGCTGCAACTTGAACCCCACTGTGTACCAAGGGAATTCATCTCTAAGTAAATAATTAGCACCAGCTCCATTCCCAGCTGCAAGTACATTAGCTGTTCTGCCCTGGGAGGATAACCAGACACACAGGACCCAACTGTCCCTACTTCTACTTGGTCCAAAGCTGATTTTACACTTTAATAGAGAGGAACAACAGGGTACCCAGCTACTCCACCCAGCCATGGGTTTCCAGAGAGGGGCCAGGTCTGCCCCAAACTGGAGAAGTTTGTATTTTCTTGCTATTGTAGCTAAAGCCTTTGAAGGGAAACAGCTTTTGCCTTGGCTAAGAGTTTTAGACAACTGAGCAGAGCTGCACTCACCCAAATTCAGCTGTGCAATTCATCGAGGCCAGAATCATCAGGAGGCAGTTGTTAAAGTTATCTGGCAAAGAGCTAGAAAAGGCATTCACATTCCTTCCCAGAGATCTCTCAGGCATTCAAATTACTGCTTTACAGACTAGGTCGTGGCCACACCTGAGCTATTCCCAAAACGGTCACCGCATGCATTCCTGAGGGATTGTACATGCTAACAGCTTTCATTTCCTACACAAGCCACCAGTTATCTACCAATTACACACTCCTCTACGGCCACAGACAAGCAAACTTAGTGCCAGCCAAGGTGGCTGTAGCTCAAAGCACTCATCACCTGGAGTTCGCAGGGTTCCTTGTATATTTTCTACTATAACCGACTCCAGCAGAAAGATTAAGGATAAAGTGCAATCCTGTTCAAAAGCTGCAACTGTGCTTCGGCAAGCATCAGTGCTAATCTGAACACTGGCAACCTCTACTGGGCTGTGGCGAGCAAGAAGTCTGCTCACACTCCTGTACTACCTACCACAGCAGCAATCTCCGCACAGCCGTGAGAGTCTGGCTCCAGCACCCTGCCAGAGCCCAAGCACCCACGGCTGGGGCAGGCACTGCCCCCGACGCATCTCCCGTCGGGCTGGGGAGGGGTCAGTGCCTGGGAAAACTCTGGCACTGGGTTTTCCCAGGAAAGACCCGAAAGCAAAGCCTCGCCTATGAAGTAGTGACCAAGAAAGAAGCTGAGGAGGACAGGAGCGCATTGCCA
>NW_008669643.1:0-6363 GCF_000695815.1 Acanthisitta chloris
CCTGGTTGATTCTATGATTCTAAGTCGGAGAGGAAAAAAACCTTAACCAGTATAAGTTTCATCTGCGGCTGTAATCAATGTGAACAAGGGGAAATAACCACTAGGCTCCTAGTTCACAGGCCACAAAAATCAGTAAGACATCTTCCCTTGCCTTCAGCAGATCTTTGATCATATCCCAAACGCTAACCTCTGACTTGACAGAGATAGTTACCAGCCTTTGGTTTAATGATGCTTAATGAACATGACTAAGGCGTGTTTTAGCAGCCCTAGGATAGCATGACCAGTAGCATGATTTAAAGAGATAAAAGTTATCCCAGCATATTTTAAAGATTAGCTCACACCCTTCAAACTTTTTAATCCAGCTGCAGCTAGTAGTTACGGTTGTGTTAGCCATCTGGTACTCTAGTCTTTGGCTGGAAACAGAAGCAATACGTATCACCACTGTTTTTTGTTTCCAGGAAAAAGGAACGCTGTTTTTATGATCATCCATTCATTTGGTATCAAGCACATTTCACACATGAGTTAACTGGAGACCTGCAGTTGATATATTCTGTGGTAAGAAGAAGGGCTTTGTATGGCTGATGATAGAAGCAGAGATGCAGAGGGAAAGGTTGCAGTCTCAGTGTAACTGAATATAATATCATTGGGGTTTTTAGCTTTCCCTTCATGAAAAGATCCTTTATTTAGTGACACATTGTCTCAAATAACAAAAGGGTTTGCACTTTCTGGTTTTGCACTTCAAAACAGATAACATCTTCAGCTATATTTTGCTAAGCATAAAAACATTTGTAATTGCCTTCCACTCTCCTGTTATTTGTTCAAATAACAGATGTGTGCAAAACATTTACCAGCAATAGAGAGCAGAAAAGAAACTGTGAAGGCAAAGGACATGGTGGCTGCTTAAAAATCTTATTCTTGGTGCACAGCAGCACCAAATTACATCACCCAAGTGAACTTCCTGGCTTCTTATTGCAGGGGGGTGGACTAGATGACCTTTAAAGGTCCTTTTCAACCCAAACCATTCTATGATTCTCTGATTCTCTCCAAGGAGACAAGTCTTTTTGAGAATAAAAGGAATGCAGTAAGGGACACCAAGGTCTCCTGTATTTTCTGTATCCAGGAGATAGGAGATAGGTGGAGCAGTTTGTTACCTCAGGTTTCTCTGTCTCCTGGAAAAAAAAAAAGCTAGCACACAAAAGGATGGAAGAAGATAGCAAATCCTGGGTTTGCAGTTTGTGACTGTTTTTTGACCGATGCACACACTTAGGAAGTGATGCAGTCCAACAAGCGTGCTCAACTATTGCTTGTCTGGCAGCAGTTGCATCAGCTGTTTGAAGGATACAGTCCAGCCCTTCACAGGTTGCCACTCACCCCTTCTCTGCTCTCATTTACAGCCCAGCTGACCTGTGCTGCTCTCTATAGAGAGGCTCACTGCCATGGTTTAGCTCCCAATAAGCTGACTAGCATGGAGATTTTCCCTGTGCCATGCCTTCTGTATCTGCATAAGAAATTTCCCACACTCCAGGGTGTGACAGGATACCTGTCAGCACTTACTGCCTGACAATTTTATTCCAGGGCTATTGATGACCAGGAGATGCCTAGGAAGGCCACATGGTCTTTTCCTGAGCTGTCACTCAGCTAAGGATGATCCTGCATCCTACACTGTTCAAACACCCATCTTTACCTTATGCATGTCATGCAGCTATGGCATATCTTAGGTACCTGTCATCTCAGTATCTAAATCCCAAAAGAACAACTTAAGCAACCGAGGGGAAGCTGGAACTGGGGGCAGATTTCAGTGGAAGCTACTCATCTAACCTGCTGATGTGTCTGAAACACTTCCACCGAAGTATATATACCTAAGTACTTGAATAGCTTAAAGGATCCAGGCTTAAGTGCTGATGTGACTGTTGAAAGTGGCTCCTACGTCATTTATGCTTTATTGCAAAAAATTCAGTGTTAAATACAGAGAAGCTCCAGAAATGCTGCAAATATATATATATATATATATCTGCACAGTCTTTTCTGTGCAACAGCAGGTTATACCAACTAGTATAGCCTGTCACATGCCTGCTGGAATGAACAGATCAAGGGGGCAAATAATCCATATTCCTAAAAACCCACTGGAAAAATATTTTAATTGATAGGATCTAACATTATAACAAAGGTGTGCAGGTCTCGGCTGGGATGGAGTTAATTTCTTCTCAGTAGCTGGTACAGTGCTGTGTTTTGGATTCAGAATGAGAACAATGTTGATAACACACTGATGTTTTGGTTTCTGCTGTGTTGTGTTTATCTTAAATCAAGGACTTTTTCTTGCTTATGTCTCATGCTCTGCCAGTCAGAGGGTACACAAAATAAACTGGGAGGGAGCATAGCTGTGACCTGAACTAGCCAAAGGGATATTCCACAGCATAGAATGTCAAGCCCAGTAAGTATATAAACCAGGGAGGGAATTACATGGGGGACTGATCTGGGTTCAGGAATAGGGGCTGGCAGTTGCTTCAATTTATATTGTGCATCACTTGTTTTGCTTCATTTGCTTTTGGCTTTTGTTTCCCTTTCTGTTATCTATTAGTAGTTTATCTCATTTTGTTCCCAATTATTAAACTGTTCTTATCTCAACCTATATATATTTTCTTTTGTTTCTCCTCCCCATTCCACCAGGGCAGGGGAAGGAGGGTGGAGGTGGTTCTTGGCTGCTGGCTGGGTTTAATCCATGACAAAAGGGAATTTAGTTTTGGGATTAGCAGGGTCCATCAGATTGCAGGCAGATTACCAGGTGGCTGGATTCATCCTGTCCCTTAAGATGTAATAGAACATTCCATTTCTTAGTGGGTCAACCTTTATAAATCTGGACTTCAAAATGGTCTTGGGAAATGGGAATGGCCAAGCTCTGCTATGGTTGAAACAGGTGTTCCCAGGCACACCTACAGGTTGGGTGGAGAAGTGAGAGCAGCAACCAGGAGAAAGACTTGGGGATGGTGGTAGATGACAAACTCATCATGAGCAGCAGTGTGAGCTCACAGCCCAGAAAGCAAATCAAATCCTGGGCTGCATCCAAAGGAGTGTCAAGGGAAGTGATTCTTCCCCTCTACTCTGCTCTCCTGAGACCCCACCTGGAATACTGCACACAGTTCTGGTGCCCTCAATGTAAGAAGGGCATAGAACTGTTGGAACAAATCCAGAAGAGGGCCAAGAAGTTGCTAAGAGGACTGGAACATCTCCCCTACGAAGACAAGCTGAGGGAGTTGAGGCTGTTCAGCCTGGGGAGACCTCAGAGCACCTTCCAGGAGCTGAAGGAGCTACAGGGGAACAGGAGAGGGACTCTTTGTTAGGAGCTGCAGTGACAGGACAAGGGGTAATGGGTTCAAATTGAAAGAGGGGGAATTTAGGTTAGCTATTAGGAAAGAAGTTTTTCCTGTGAGAGTGGTGAGACACTGGCACAGGTTGCCCAGGGAGGCTGTGGCTGCCCCAACCCTGGCAGTGTTCAAGGCCAGGCTGGATGAAGCCTTGAGCAGCCTGGTGTGGTGGGAGGTGTCCCTGCCCAGGGCAGGAGTTGGGACTAGATCTCTAAGCTCCATTCCAACCCCTGAAGTTCTCTGATTCTATGAAACAGAGCTATGCCTGTGCTTCTCAGAAACAGCAAGCTGCAGGATGGAGGAGGGTGAGATCTGTTCTTTGCCATTTGTCTACTGCCCACTCATGGTCCATCTGACTGCCAGCCAGGCAGGCTCCCCAGCATGTCTGAACATCCTGAGGTCTATGGCTTTCCACATGATCTGAAGCACCATGCAGCAGCCATGCCTGCAATCCTGCAGTTGGCACAGCAGGCAAGGCTGATCTTGAGGGCAGACTTTGGCAGGCAGGAGAGACATCCCCTCGAGGGAACCTCCATGTGTTTCATTGAGAAGGGAAACTGGCAAGCACATCTTTTACACAGTCCTGCTATTGCCATTTACAGTTGGTGAGCACTGAGGGTCAGGCTGCCTTGCCTGTGGTGTACCTGCAATTGTAAAACATCAGATCTTCTTTCTTATTTTTCTGTCTATATTTATGCTGAGTGTTTCTGCCTGAAGAAGAATCATTTCTAGGAGAATCAGGATTGAAAGGAGTCCCCAGCCTGTCCTCAGGCAGACAGAGCTGGAAACCTCCACTCTCAACTGCCTCTGTTTTACACTCAAGTGAAGCAGCAGCTAAATCTTGTGTCTCATCCTCAAAGTGCCTGGCAGTTTTTCTAGCTCTTGGAAACAGCATCACTGATAATTCAAAGAGGAAGAAAAGAGGGAAGGAAAGAATGAGGAATGAATGAGCAATGTCCAAAGCAAATAAGGGAAGTAATGGCATAAGGGGAGGCAGCGGGTGAGCTTCTCTGCCCTGCTTTGCTCAGGGCCTCATCCATCCTCCCACCACCATGGATTGGCATGGCAATGTGATGAGGAGACAGCCACATTTTGAAGCTAATATACATCCTCCATCCTTCCCATCACAGCTGCATCTGGCCCTGCGGTGGGTTATCCTCTCTCTCCAAATGTTCAAGTCATTATCAGTTTGACAAATCCAATATATATAGAAAGATCTCCGGGCAAAATCTGTATTTCCAGAAAACGAGATTCCTATACCATCTGCAGCTAATTGTTTCATACCATATTCGTCTCAGTCCTGCTGAGCCCACTCTAGGCCTGCTGAGCCCATCACTTACCCTGGTTTTACACTGGAGGAGCTACACTGTCTTCAGTAGATTAATGTGATTAACACTTTGGTGTGAGGGAGCAGAATCCAGGGATCAAGAAGCATCCACCATTGCCACAGGTCATCCTCATCATCACCTTAAGACTGACAGGAGTGTGCCTTGGTGGTGGGCACTGAGTCTGGTTTGCAGAAGAGAGGGAGAGGAAGCAGCCAGCCAAAATTCAGGCTGTGGTGAGGAAGGGAAGGAGGGGTGGCTGCCTCTGCAATCACATCCAAACCATGGGGCAGGGAGATGTCTGCTGCAAAGGGTTGCAGTCATGGCCCTGTGCTCCCCTCTTGCCTCGGGTGATTGGCAGCATTTCCTCTCATTCAAAATTAGAGAAAACAACAGAGCTCAGCAGTAATCTTGATTCTAGAGCCTTGTTGAAACTCTAGACACACATATCTGACAGATACAACAGAGATTAATGAGCCATGGCCAGAAGTTTGATTTTTCTGTCAACTGCTCCCATCCGTTTTTAATAAACAGGGGAACAACATAAACTCCAGCTCCTGCTCTCCGCTGTTCAAACCAGGCAGGTTGCTTTTGGTACCATGTGTGTCTGTGCTGAGTTATGACTCCAAACCACTAAGAAATGCTGGGGTTTTGTTGGGTATTTTTCCCTCCTGTTGGCCCTTTTGTGGCTACTTTTGTGATGAGCTTTGCTTCTTCCATGTTGTTTCTTTTCTCCTCAGCATGGACTGTCTGGTGTTTTACCACTGGAAACTGTCAAATGTAATATGTTTACAGCTAAATGAGTTCAATTTAGTGTCATTGGTGTATTATCTGGAGCACATAAGTGCCTAAAAAACCCACTGCTTTGTTTTAAACAGTGCTCTGCTTTATTTTTTTATGGGGTTTTGGAACATGGTTTCCTCATCCCTTCCAAGTACAACAGGCTGAGCCAGCTACAGCAGAGCCCGAGGAACGTGTCCTAGTCTCTTCATGCTTCTGGTTACTTACATTATGATCAGGCATTGCTCTCATAAAATAGTAATCAGTACATAGACATCTGAATTTGTCAAGAATTCGTGGTAAATCAGTCCCTAAGGATTTTGTGCCACAGAAATGTGTTTGAGAATGCCTCTATTTTTCTTTCTCACAAAGCGTGATAGAAGCCACAAACGAAACAAAAGACTATCAGAGGAGGGTTTATACCCTGAGGTATTTATGGGAGGGGAAAAAAAGAGTGAGAGAATGCTGCCATAAATCTAACTGGCCACAGAATGTCACTCTTGCTCCATGTAAATAAAACTGAAAGGAAATTTACCTGGTAATATAAAACCTGAGTCTTAAGGAAGGCAGCTCAGGGAAGCTCTTGCCTGTAGAGAGATGAAGTATGGCTATGCAGACAAGAATGAGTGGGTATGGACATCCACTCCCACAGGGAACCAAATGACATGCCTGAAAACAACACTTTTGCAAACCACCAGACCTGTGACCCGGCTCTGCATCCTAAGTCAAATCCTGTAAAACTCTTCTTCCAAAGGGTCTTGCCTACTGGTCTGGTTTGAGGGGCTTTGAGGAGAAAACACCTGAATCTTAATAACCCTCCCCATACTGAGACAGACCTGCACAGAAGGTCCCATTCTGTCCTTTGGACACTTTGGTCTCCCTGCTGAAAATACCTA
>NW_008669643.1:6401-10558 GCF_000695815.1 Acanthisitta chloris
TGGGATCAGGACCATGGAGAAACAGGCTAGGCTATACCATTTCAAACAAAAGCTGCTCTTAAATAGAAAACACTCTCAGTTTCCAAACATGAAATTAAAGCTGCCCTGAAATCAAAATTGTCCTTGACTTGATGCCTCCTGCCACTGAAATTGCCACTAAATTTAACAGACTGATGCTTTGCATTTAATTGCCCCTGAAAAGAAGTCACTGTCAGGAAGGCACAGTAGCAAAACTGAAATCTTTTGGGTTTCAGTCAGAGCTTCATTTCAAGGAGCAGGTACCTGCTTCTCTAAGCTGTGACCTTGACCAGACCAGGACACAGAGGTCACTCCCTTGTGCAAGAAAGGACCTTGCCAAGGTACCATCTCTTGTGGAGAAAGGAATGGCACCAACTGCAAGGCACCTACACCTTCTTCCTTTGGGAAAAAAGCTTTCCCAGGGGTCCAGAATGAGACTGGAGAAGCAAAGAAAGGATTATTTCCTGCCCCTCAGGGCAGAAGGACTGAGATTTTCCCTCCTGCTTCCAGTTTGGTGAAGCATCTCTGGAGAAGATCCTAAAGCTTATGTGATCTGCCTGTGGTCTGCTGAAAACACGTTTTTTAGATCAGCAGAGGTGAAAAAAAATGGTTTTCTGCACTTACCATTTTTTTTAATAACTGCAAGAGCTCTTATTGGACCCAAAAGTGCAAATGTTGAAAAAAAATTCAATATAAAGAATATAATATCAAAACTTAGATCAGATCAGAAAGAATTTAGTGCTGAAATGTTGGTCTTTGGTAAGCCTTGAAGCCTTTTGATATAGGTATTTTTCCTGATGTTTTTGCTATAATGTTACTTAGATTTCAAACCAGAATCTTACTTTCAGTCTAAAAATTACATCTTTTCTTTCAAAAGCACACAAAGAGGATATTCTGGAAATTTTTACAACATTTTCCAATTGTATTTGAATTTGGCATTTTCATTTGAAAAAAAAACCCTCCTCCCTAAGGCTTTGATTTTGACAAATCCACATTTTCCAGTGGAAAACATTTCCCAGAACACTTCCCAGTTTTCTCTAATATTTACATCTGTTCTTCTCTGAGAACGTGTCACAGCTGTAGATCAACAGGAATCACACAGAACACGGTTGATTTATGGTCAAAGTAATATTTTTAAATCAACTTGTATTTAAGAGTAGTGAATAGCACATGTCCATACACCAGCAATGCATCATAAGTATTTTGTACTGCTTTTATATTTTTTTTTACATTTCTTTTGCATAATTACACATGATTCATGTGTGATTGTAATTTTTACAATTATTTTACATAATTACATGTTATTAGAGCTGAAATTTGGGCAGAGTTAAAGACTGCAAGCCAGATCCTAATGTTTCAGGCACCCACCCTGATGGCATCATCTGTCTCCTGAGACGGGCAAATTGGACCGAAAGGGACTACTGTCCTCCAAAATTAGGACAGCCCCAGAGTGATACGTGGCTGAGAAGCAGCAAGGAAAAGGAAATGGTTTGTCTCTTCTTCTTTTCTCCTTAGCCTTGTGTCGTGTGACCCCAGTTAGACGCAGAGCTCAAGGGGAGTCGAACGGAATTCACGGGAAGCTGAGCACTGCTTTCCTGCATCTGTCCCCACTCTGCCTTCCTCCCTGGCCCCCAAACCACAGGCACTTGGATGCAAGGCAAACCTACTGAGGGGCTTCCGTTTAGTCCCAGAATATTGATTCCTCTGGCACAAGACCTGCATTTTCAATGTGCTTGGTGAATAAGGGGAGGAAGGGTCCCGCACGCAGCAAACCATGGGGTGTTTTCTTCACCTTCACTGGGTGCTCAGGTGTTTTCTCCATGAGAGCAGTCACTTAGTGGGACACGCTACCCTCTGTGAGGGTGAATATCAATCACAAGTTGAGCTCCTGAGCTTTGCCAGCACCCTATTTTTGGCTGGCTTGCTGCTCCTCGGAGCTTGGGAAGGTTTCTGCCGTCGGGGTGGGTGCATGCCTTCCTTCCCTGGCTGGATTATCCCTCATCCCCTCTACATTTTAAGAGATTTGGTGGGCCCGTTAACAGCTTCTACCTGTTTTAAGCCCTGTGACAGGAGGCTGAATGGCTCACTTCATGCAGCCCCATTCGCCCGCCGTTGCTGCTGGCGGGGGTGGCGGTGTTGACATGATTTATGTAAATCATAAAACGTGGCGCAGTGACCTCACGAGTGTCCAGCTCTCCTCACGCACGTCTCTGGGCAGAAGGGCTAGTATTTATAAACAGTGGGATATTCACGTCTCAGTAACCTGCTTTATTTACTCTGCTAGTGCAGGGCCACTACAGCACAAGTGAAATATTATTCCTCGCCATGTGCGTTTCGTTCCTCTGTCGGCTCTGTGTTTTCTTTCATGTGTTGCCCTCGCTGTCGGTGAGCTTGTCAGCAGCTCTCCACAGCAACAAGGGGCTGGGGAGAGGGGAAAGGGGAGACTGAGGTTTGCTGCCATTTCCAGGGAAACATCATAGAAACATAGAATTATAGAATTTTAGGGGTTGGAATGGACCTTAGAGATCATCTAGTCCCATCTGCCCCTGCCCTGGGCAGGGACACCTCCTCACTAGATCAGGTTGCTCAAGGCTTCATCCAACCTGGCCTTGAACACTGCCAGGGTTGTGCCAGTGTCTCACCACCCCCACAGGAAATAACCTTTTCCTAATATCTATCCAAAATTTCCCCTCTTTCAATTTGAATCTGTTACCCCTTGTCCTATCACTGCAGTTCCTAATAAAGAGTCCCTCTCTGGCTCCCCTGTAGCCCCTTCAGATACCAAAAAGCTGCTATGAGGTCTCCACATAACCTTTTTTTCTCCAAGCCTCAACTCCCTCAGCCTGTCCTCACAGGGAAGATGTTCCAGTCCTCTTGTCAACTCTGTGTCCTCCTCTGGACTTGCTCCAACATTTCCATGTGCTTCTTACATTGAGGGCACCAGAACTGTGTGCAGTACTCCAGGTGGGTCTCACGAAAGCAGAGTAGAGAAAGGTGGCAGAGCAGAGTCCTCTGATCTCCTGGGAGATCCCAGTCTTGACTGTGTATTGATAAGGGCAGGTGACAGTTAGTCAAGCCATAATCAACTTCTCAGGCATCAGGATATGGCTGAACCAGCTGGAATTTTCTAGCAAAGTCATCTTTTCACAGTCATTTTTAGGGAGATCTTTTTACTACAGCCTCCAAAGAGCTTGTTTCTGGCTCTCGAATTAAAAGAAAAATGTCTAATCTCCTAAAATAACTACAGTAATGAACTCAACAATAAAAACTGCTTATCACCCTTCTGGTTTGGGGGTTTGTTGTTTTCTTTTTTCCTTCATATTTTCTTTTTACCACTAATTAAAAGAAAGGGAAGGAAGGTTTAATGCTTTTAAAAATATCTTGTTTAAAGTTGTGTCTGGTTCGTTATCTCACCAGCTTCTGCTGTTTTGAAAATGTCTTTTTTCTTTTAATTTTCTCATCAAGATGTTTATGGTAAATATTAACTTATGAGCAAGTCAAGAAAATCAATAGCTGGAACTCTGTCAACCTCCAAAGACTGTGCACATTTTGAAATGAACTCCAAGGCCTGAAGTTCTGGAGGAAAAAGAGCTCTCTATTGCCTTTACGGATGAAGAGGGGGAAAGTATGTCATAAAAAAGCTCCATTTCTGTAAACTGCATACACATGACTCTTGTAGCAGCACTTGAACAACATCTAAATCATGAGGCCACAAGTGCTCACCAGCTTCTGGATTCAAATGTATAATCTGGCAGCATCTGGCTGTGTGCAGGGATGGGCCTGGATCCTCCTTCTCCCGTCCCATACTGTGATTCCCACAGGGAGAAAACGCCTGTGTCTGGGCAGGGAGGAGACATTCAGTGCTGTGAAACACGATGGAGGCAGGAACACCTCTCCCATGTGTGTCTGAAACCAGAGCAGGGGCAGAGCTAAGGAAGGAGCAGGATTTGGGCACTCACTTATTTGCTGGGCACCTCGGGGAGGTTTAGCTGCCAGCCTGGGGTGGTGGGCTGGGGGAGAAGCTCTGCTGGGGCCAGCAGGCACATCTGGCAGCAGACATTTGGCTTGAGGCTGCAGCCCATGTGTCAGGTTTGGTGTGTGTCTGGAAAAGTGTGCTGCAAGGACCATCACCCCTGGGA
>NW_008669643.1:10595-26778 GCF_000695815.1 Acanthisitta chloris
AACTTGCAAAGGGAAAGTACTTTTCTCTTTATGTTCTTGCATATCCTTTTACCTGCCCTCCCAAGTTCACAGCTGCATTTGCTTTCCTCTCATAAAGGTTTCCTTTTTCTGTTGTTGTTCCCAGACTGTGATGGGAGGAATTTCTGTTTGGTAAAGGCACTTGGCAGGGCTGTGGTAAAGCCTCTCTGGTTTACTGGTCGAGATCACAAGGCAGTTTAGTTATTTGTCAAAATGCACTTGTTGAAACCTGGGGCCTTTTGTGTTTCCCCATCTTTCAGAAGGCTTTTAAGAAGAGTCTGATTCTGCTCACCCTCTCTCATAGCAAACAGCACTGGTTTTTTTTTCTAGCAGCAGTGGGATTGCCTATGCACTGCCTGCAGAAATAGAGGCAGCAGAATCTGGCTTCAGGAAATTTTCAATATTCTTCAAGTATATAATAAATTATTGCAGAAATCTAAATGACACTGAAATGACAAATTGCCCTGGTGAACCAAAGGGATATTTGGCTAGGGAACCCCCACATTTAGTATTGAAAAATATCAATATTCTCTTCAGCTTCTAGTTGAGGAACTGAGATCACATTGTAATTCTTACAAGATGGATTTCCTGCTCTCACTCAAGGGGTTTTCCCCATAAAGTATGGTAGGAAGTGTGTTGAGCCTCATTAACTCTCATCTTGCTGCTGAAACAGCTCTGGAAACTGTTGGAGGTGTGTATTAGGCAATGTTGCCTTGGCTGTGTGGACAGCAGTGAGGAGTTGCTGAGAGGTGAGGTGAACCAAAGTATGGTGAAAAACAAAAGGAAATAAAATATTATTCCAGAAGGAAGTTTGTCTCCAGCAATACATACTGTATCTTATTGTTCTTATGTGTCAGTACCTAACATAAGATTTCCTTTCCAAAATCAGGCAGGGAACTAAGGAGGCTGTTTCAGACCACTATCCTTTGAGATAGCTCCACCTTTATTCCTCTTGTATTTAACTGACTGTCCACAAAATCTCTATAGCTCTCAGAAAACATATTTTCCCTCTCCATCATCCCTTTTACCCTGGCACTGTTCTGTCAGCTTCTGCAGAGCTGCTTCACATTTACAGAGGAGTGCTAGAGACTTTGCATCTGATTTTTACACACTGGACATAGTCTTCTTTTATCCCTACCCCAGCCTAGCTGTCAGTGAAACAATTAAAAAGTCACCTTGAGGATCTGGCTCTGAAAACACTTCAGTACCTCCTAAAGAGAAGACAAGGGAAGCCAGCAGTGCTCAGAGTACTGTGTCTCACAGCACTAGGCTGCAATCTTGCACACGTTCTGTCTATTTTATTCCCTGGCTCAAAACTGGGATAGCCCATATACATGACTCCAGATGCTAACAATATAGAGTACATTGAAAGCAGAGATGGGCCAAAATGTTCTCTTTGGACTTCTTCAGGAGTGTGGGAAAGCACAGATTGAGATTCAGGGTGCAAATTTTCCCCATTGAGAGACTGATAACAGTCAGTGCAATTTATAGGCACAAAGTTGGGGTAAACCTGTTCCCCACCAGTGTATCTACTGCGTAATGTGAGCAGGACACATTCTAACCCAGCAGCAGAAATTCTGCCTCAGATGAGGCAAATGATGAGAATTATAGAGCTGAAAGGAGAATATCATAGGATTGATACTCAGCTATTGTGGGCCTTAACCTTTTAGACCCGAGGGACTGGTAGGAGTTTTGTCTGAAGAGCAGCTGAAGGGGAAGGGCACAAATTTGCAGGTGCAAAACAGTATTTGCAACTACAGCCTACAAAGGTGCAAGTGTCACGTTCTGGTCTTTTGCTCTGCCATCCACCAGGCTGCAGGCACAAAACCAGGTGCTGAGCAGAACTCTGGGAAAACCTGTGATCTTAATTGTTTAATACCCTTCCAGTCCAAGGGTCTGTGTCCTCCTGCTTGTGTGACGTGCATTTTCGTTTTTCTGGCTGGGCTCAGACACCACCTCTTTCTGACTGTTTCTCTGGTTGTGACCTTCAGAGCCTGCACGTGGCTTCTCCTTCCTTCTGCATCCAGCCTAGAGATTTTACAAACCTCCCACCGAGGGGGACGGATTACACTGACACCTGCATTCTTTTGCCTTTCTGTGTTTCCCAAGAGCTGTAATATTTACCAACAAGAATCTCTTCTCAATCTAATCCAGCTCCCATGAATATCACATGAGGCTCCCTCCTGCAAGAGGCAGCCTTAAGATGTAGTGCATGTTTTTGTGCTTACTGCCTTCCTTCCCTTGTCCTTATTTTGCCTTCAAAGGGGCTGTCTGTGCGAGAAGGGCAAAAAGACACAGGGCTTGGAGTGCAGACCTGCCTGAATTAACTTAACAGCGAGTGCAGCCGAATATTTGCTATCTGGAGAGCATGCAGTACAGTGATTGCATTTATTAAACATGTCAGGGTAATTTCCAAACTCCTGCACTGCCATGGCTCTGTGAGAGAAGGTTTGTGTTGCTGTACGAGTCCAGCTTGTCTGCCAACGTGTCTACCCATTCTGCAGGTGTATGAGTTACAGCCCAAGGCAAAAATATCCATGCCTTTCCCAAAGATCTCATGGTGCTTCTGCAGGCCAGATGGTTCCAATTTGAGGCCTACGCTCGGTGATGTAGCTGTATTGAGTTTCTTCCCTGAAACCAACAAAACCTGCTTTAGCATTTTGCTTGGATTAAAATATTTGTCCCTTTTTTCACAGGGCAGAAGAGGGACTCCTGAAGCCACTGAAGGAAGGAAATCATTACAGGGTTCTACAGAAGTAGGTCATGTGCTACAGCTGCTCATAGTTTAAGAGGAAGAAACATGGGACCTCAAACATGGAACATGACTCCTTCAAAATGCTTGAGAGCAACCCAAGAAAAACATCCTCAGAGGCTTATTTAATAAACATTATCTATAATAGTCTCAATGTGTGCTCATGTTTCCTTAGGAGTTTGCACCTACTTCCCAGAGCTAACAAGACTCCAAAATAGAGCGAGGAATAATTTAATGAAAAGGATTTAATAGTTTGTGTTAAAGCTAATATGGTCCATTAGGAGCTGTCATTTTATAAACAATGAAGGTATGTTACCCTCTCTCTTGCAGTAAAGCCATTCCGTGCAAGGTTTGTAAACAGTCGGTGATGATCTATAGAACATTCACAAAAGAAAATTAGAGCCACATTTGAAAAATGTGCTTTCCCTCCCTTTTGCTTCCTTTTTAAGCAAACTTAAGAGGAACATACATGTATGTGGATGGAGAAATGTATAGCATAAAGGCTGTGTGTATATATAGATATATATGCATGTGTGTATATATATGTATGAATATGTGGATTTCATTAGCAATCATACAGTGTTCATTATCTTAAAAGCACTGCTATTTCCACAGCTCAAAAAATGCCTAAAGTGAACTGTTAAATCAACTGAAAAGTTTTTAATTATAATCAACATGTCATTTCGCTGTGGCTTTTCCTTCTCCCAGCGAACTAACATTTTTGTGAAGGCTCAACATGCTTCCTTTAACAGCTGTGAACATAAAGGATTACGGGCAGAAATGGTGCCAATTTCAAGGTGCAGGGTTCTTCTCTTCACAGTGAGACTTGATGTAACCCTAAAAGATGTACATGAGTTTAATAAGGGACTCTCCAAGGCTTGGGGCTCCTTACTCTTGGTGCTGTTTTCCACAAGTGTGAGCCCAGAGGATGGCAATGCTGTTGTAAGCCACAGCTTAAGGCAGTCTGAGAAGGAGAGGGGCAGAAGAGTTGCCCAACCCAGGTCCTCCCACACCCCATGTTTTTTGGAAGCCAGGCAAGAATGAAGTATGAGAGAAATCAGACCTAATGACAAGGGAGTTCCTTCTGGTGTGCAGTGAGGTAAGTGTTTGGAAAATCAGGTCCACAAAGCACCTTTATTCCTTATTACTACATGATATAGGAGCAGATGAAAGAGTCAAAAGATGATTTGGTAAAAGAAAATGGGTATAACCTTATTATTTATAAAGTGAACTCCTCATTAAAAAGAGGTAGCTTTTTCAAGCTGCATGTAGATTCTTACTCAAGAAAACAGGCAAGAAGGAAACTTCAGTCTGAGGTCATTCTGTTACACATGTACCTTACAAAGATTTACCAGAGCTGCTGCTGTGAAGTCTGTGCACTGTCTTAGGACTGCCAGGTGCTTGAAAACCAGGTGTATGGAACTCCTACTAGAAAGCTGAGTAGAGACATGCATACTGAAACAGTAATCAACTGCAACAAATGTCAAACAATCTTTTTGGAAGGTTTGATTACTCAATGTATTTTGCTGCTTCTTTTTACAAACGGTCATTATTTGGACATAGATTTGGGATGAGAATGAACATTGAAAAGAGATCCTACTTGAAATGCCATATAAATCATAAGGAGAATGGGGAGATTATCTGTCTCTTCACATGATAGCAACACCAAAACATTACAGGATAAAACCCTCACAAATGCACTGTTTGTGTATTTCCTTCTTTTCCACAGTATGTACCATTTCTCAGGTGAATAAGAAAGGAAATAGTTTTATATGTATATTCTCAGCTCCTGTCAATGGATTTCACTGAAATGAACATTATTGATTTACAGCCCTGCCTTGGCTGGCTCCATGGTAGCACACTTAAGAGACCCAATCCAGTTTCCACGCTGGTCAAAGGACATATTTTAGGTATTTTTAATGGGAACCCCACTGAGTCTGATCTAGCATTAAGTCTGTGTCTAAGATTATTCAAATCTGCTGCTCAAGTGCTAGGGAAAACTGAAAAGAATTCACAAACCATCCTAAAGAGGACAGACATTCATGTCATGAAAGTACTTTGTCAGCTTACACTGTCATTGTCACATGGATAAAAGCATAAATCAGTTGTTTTCAAATAGAAGACATCCAAATAAAACTAATGCTGATGGACAAAGGTAGAGCCTGGTAGAAGTAGCTGAGTAGACATGTGAAGTCTGAGGATTCGTCTGAGCTCCCAGCATCCTGGGATTCATCTAACTAAACACAGATGTTTCCATCCAAGCTGTTTACATCACTTAAGGCTCCTTTAGAAGTCAAGGCATAGAAATAGGCATTTCTAGGAGATACCTGCTCATCATCTCCTAAGGCTGACATCTACATCTGGTCAGATCAATTGAGTCTTCAAATCACCTATTTCCCTCTACAGATGTTGAAAGGATCCAAGGAATCTACCTTGGGTGTCAAAGTATACAGGAGAAATGTCTGAAGCTAAGGATTGAAGGAGTCTATCCCACAGTCTACCATACCAGCTACTAGGAAGGAAATTAACTCCATCCCAGCTGAAATCAAGACAACAACTAGTCTTTCAATCCAAACAAAGGATACAGAAACATATTGTGCTATTTCACATCCTTTGAGGTGAGGAACATCTAGATTTTACCAGTCCTAAGCTTCTACTGTACCTTTGTTACAGGTCTTGACCCAGACAAATAACAGGTATGATGCACTTGTTTTAAGAGTGATGATATTTGCAGTATATCTGTGATGCAGTGTAGTATTTATGTCTTGGTGAGCATAGAGCCAGTCTCATAGTTTCAAACAGAATCATAAAATTTTCCTGCTACCTGATCGTTTTTCAATAAAAATTGTTAAGAACTAGAAAAATTTAGGTTTTTACCCAAGTGGATATGTTTTTAATGTTCACTTACTTTGGAAAATTTCCCTATGGTTGGAGAGGACTAAAGGAGGAGATGCAGGATGGGAAAAGGGATTCCTGCGCTTGCCTTTGCTTTGCTTTTAAGGCAAATTTCAGTGCTTTAAATTTCTTCCTTCCCATGTAAAGGAAGAGAAGACAAAATATTGGTGCCAGGGACAGGTGCCTCTAATGTATTCTTGTCAGACATGCTGGGAACAGGAGAGCTGTATTTTTGAAATACTACTGTTAGCTACATTACGTGGAGGTCTTGTTAGCGGTAAGCAGCAAATTGGTGTTTAGCGATGCAGGTGACAGCACTTATTAATTTGGGGGAAAAGGAAAGAAATCTCCAAATTCTCAGGGAGACAGGCATAGTCTTGTGTGTCAATATGAGGAATTTATGCAAGCATCCTCTCATTCTAATGAGGCAGAAAAAGCTGTACTGCAGAGACAGTAGTAAAATAACAGCTTATACCCTGATTCAGGAAACATGTACTTAAGCCATCTTTATGCAGGACAGCACTTAATCCTCTGCTTAACTTTGATTTACATGGGTGCTTATGTGGTATCTCGGGTAGGGATGACTAAATACTGGGATGAGAACTGCCTCAATTAATAACAAACTCAGCTCTGCACTCATCTAGTCATAATAATAGCAGTAATAGTAATGACAATAATTTGTGATTAGGTAGCCTCTTGCATTTCAATAGATCAAATGTTAAGCTGTACAAACACTAATGGTTTAAGGCTCCCTGCATGCCCCAGTTGGGAGGAAGTTGGGTCATTCTTCCATGGTGGCAGAGTACCTAAATATGGACAGTGTGGGCATCACACTACTATGGTGTTGAAGATCAAGAAGCAATGATCAGCCAGCCTGGTCTCCAGCAGCTGATTCCCAGTATGTTCACTGGGCAGTCTGTGGCAGAACACAGAAATATTGGGGTCTACTGAACCCCCTTCAGGTCATTGTGCAGTCACAAGAACATCCTTTCCATTGACATCATCTTAAAATATACAAAGGGGAATTTAAATCCATTTACTGTCTTCAGTTGAAAGAAAAGCACTGAAATGTGCATGACCAGTGTGAACTTCTTCTAAAACAAACCGATTTGGAAAGAACATAAGCATGAGATATGTCTGGTTTCTTGTCTGGGTCACACTCCAAAGTTTTATGATCACACCCAGATGACTAAAATAATGGAGGTGATAGATTTAGTGTATTGATGCATAATCACTCTCTAGCCTGCAAAACTTAGAAGCTGCATGATTTTGAGAACAATTACTTGTAATTAAAGTAATGTTGCTCCCCCCAAAAGAAATATTTCATACATAACACCAATTAATTACATTTTTCAATGAGAATAGCTCTTAAATGCCTGTGCTGCTATTTATTTCTGACCACATTCAGAATTCTGAAGAGATATGAATTATGTATTGTTTAGCAGTATTATTTTGGGGTTGGGATTGCACAAAATACCTCCCTCTTTTTTGATAGCATCTCTTGAATGAATTAAAAGCTAACCACTTCCACAGGGTGAGGATATGAACTGACTCTCATGATGAAAGGCAGTTTTTAGCCAGGCAAACATTGTCTGATCAAGTGAATATATCCATCCAGCTTAACTATCTGCTTATTCGTCTCTATTTTGATTTTCCACACCCTCCAAAGATAGATTTACTGACACTAAAAGGCAACCTCATGCCCTAGAAAGAAGAAATCTACCACTGTGCTAAATAAATGCACTATGTTTGCTTTTAAAAAGCCAGAACATGTCTCTTTTTTTCAGACTAAAACACAGTGTAGGTTTTCCTTTCACTGAAGTTGCAGTATAGGGTTATACTTGGCCTCAATATTAGAATATTGCTGCAAATAAAGGTTTTCAGAGGTCTAGCTCTACATGTCTGAGCTATTAATTCAAATGTGAATTAAAAACTAAGCTTGGCATCTGAATCCTGGTTTAGTATTTGAAACCTTACATAGACTTGAAAGAGCTGAATGAAAAAAAAAAGAGGATAGAAACAATCCATGATTTGGGGTTTTTTTTCTAAAACTGCAGATTTATCTCATGGATTCTGCACAAATAAACTCTACAGTACATCTCTAAGTGAAATAAAATACAAGGCCTGAACTTGATTCTAAGAGATGTTGTGCATATGCTCTTCCCATCAAAGCTTTTCCACCCCTTCTCCCCTTCCCTAGTTACCAATGAAGCCTCGAAAAAAAAGAAAGGGTTTGGTAACCACATCTATCTGACACCTTTCCTTCTGGCAGCTGTGGTTCCCTGAAGTGATAGATAGGTCTCACTCTCTTCTGCTTCGAAACAGTGAGTTCTCACTTCCTAAAAATGGCCAGGCTTCTCCTGATAAATCTCTTCCCAGGTTTGTGTCACTGGCAGCCACACGAAGTGGTGTTTTCTCCTCAGAACCTATGTTCTGTGTGAATTGCCATCCTCCTCTTGGTAAGTGCTCTGCAGAATGCTGCCACGGTGTCTGCCAAGAGAGGAGCAAAGACTGGACTCCTCCTGCCTTCCCAGCTTGCTCCTGCCACCCTGAAATCCTGGCTCTGTCGACACGTGGCAAAAAGAAGCATCCTCTGCTAATGCCCATGTACCCAACAGTCATAGGAGCAGCTGTGCCCAGAGAAAAGCTTGCTTAGTACATGCTAGATGTCACACATGCCCTGGGAACAAAAAGCAAAGCAAAATTTCCTTTAAAATCAGTCAGCACTCTCAGCAGAGCAACTTGTCCATCTAACCACAGGCTCACTTGTGAGTGGCAGAGACTGAAATCGCGGCCTCGATTCATTTGTGTTTTTCTGCTCTGTCACACTGGGGTCTCTGCAGTAGCTCAGCCACCCAAGGAACAGCTTGCTCTGGAGCTCAGGCTTTTCCATGACCCACAGAAACATTCTCCGTGTCTGTTTTGGCAGCTGGGTGTAACTCAATCTGCTACGGTATCCACGCTTTAGACAATTCTACCAGTAAGCAAAACAGCTACTGTTTTCATCCTGCCATGTTTTTCATAGTGTCTTAGATGTTGAAATAATACTGCCAAAAAATTGACATCTCGTGCTTTGACAATGGTTGCTCCTGGTGGTTCTCGGCAATCCTCGGGCGCAGCGAGGGGCCCAAGCCTCGGTTTTCTGACAAGTCAATCACTCCTCAGCACCTATCAGGCACACACTCTGCTGCTAGCCAGCGAGTTCAAGCACCTCCACTTGAAAATAGCTGCAGCAACGCTGGAAAAGAAGGCATGTTTGCCAGAATGTTGCGAACTTGTGAAAACAATTCCGCAACCGAGACTGAGAATAGCCTCTGCAATCGCTACCCCTCTCAGGCAGACGACTCGCTCTGGGGTGCTATAAATACACGGTAATAAACCATACCAGGGAGCCATGAGGCAGGAATGTTACAGCAAATGCTGGTGGAATTGGTTTTGAGGTGCACCAGCCTGTTGGAAGAGGAAGAGAAATGGGAGACACTCGCGTGTTCGAGGGAATGGAGAGGAAATACCTTTGCAACCTCACTTCCCTACCTCTGAACACAGCTCTCCTGTACTTTGTCTGTAGTCTATGGTGCCCTGGCAGCCCATTCATGCATAGAAAGACTTGGCAGAACACATGGTTACCCTTACACTGAATTCTTTCGCCATGTGTGTTTAATATATCTCTGTGATCTGATTCAAGTGGAGCAGATTTGAATACCTCATTATACAGAGACCAATATGTCTTCATACACACAGTAATTATATTGTTCATTCTGATGTTAGAACGCTGTATCTCTTGCTGAAAGTCAGAGGACTCGCATACATTTTTTAGTCACTTAGACATAAGTGACTATGCTGACATTCAAATTCTAAACACATTGCTAATGAGCTTCCCCACTTCTTTTTTTTTTTTTTTTTTCCTCCCCAAAAGCAGATTTCTCAGCCTCTGAAAGAAACAGAATGGAAGAGCTTAAATGAGAAGACGCACGCACATGACTGCAGTCTAAGGAATAGAAGCCCATTTCTCAGCCAGTGTGAACTGCCAGAGCTGTGTTGGCTCCTCGGGGAGAGGGGAAAAGGCAGGAGAAGCAAGAGGATGGAAATACTTCAGCCACACTTCAGATGTCTACCTTTGTACTCGGATTTTGTAACAAAGATTTTGTAACAAAGCTTTATCTAAATCTTAGTGTTTTCCTCTAATGGGAATGCAGCCTGCAGTCAGTTGTTTCTTTCCTTTCCTTGCCCTTGCCCTTACTTTTTTTAATTTGACATAGCCTTTTTGTCTTGGCAATACAAATTGTACTTGTGATGCTACAATGTGTATTTTGGGGGATTCCCAAACAATGTCTGAAGGTGCCTCAGGACTGCAGGGTACACTCTGGATGTAGACACACATGGCAAGACAGACAACACCTTATGTGACCAGAAGTGGGTGTTGCAGTTTAAAGGATGTGCCTGTGACCATCACAGTGACCAGTATGGGGGTTCCCTTTGAGCAATGTCCCTTGGATGTGACCCGTGGTGTCCCCACAGGTGATGCCTTGGGCAGGCTGCAGACATTCAGAGCACTCAGCTCCCAGACTTTGCTTTCTCCATCACCACTTGGAGGTATAGGTCCCTGTTAGAGCATTACCCTCTAAAGGTCTCTAGCCTTGGAGACCTAATTGCTTGGCAGTCATCTTTTCTTTCTTTCCAGTACCTTGAAACCTGAGGTTCAGTGTTGAAATGCAGCTTGGGTATCTGAGTGTTAGCAGCTGGCTTTCACTCTAGTCCCCAAACCATTTGCTGTGGGGGGGTCTGTATTCACTTAGAGTTCACTGTGACATTCATACCCTTATTATTATCCTGTGTTAATTAAATTTCATATTGTTCTTAATTGTGTGCGTTGCCCCTGAGACAATGCAAAGGATTCATTATTAAAAAGAGAGTTTTATTTAGTGCAGAATTCAGTGCTAAGAGAGACCTCACTTCACCTACCCAGTGAAAAAGCAGTGACAGAAGGGAAATAGCTGCTGGCAGGAGCGAAACCAGTGGGCAAGGCTAAAAAAGGCAAGACCAGTAGGGTGAGAAAAAGAAAATTCATGCTCATGTGTTTAAATTTAACCTTAGACTAAAAGAACTAATAATATTATAGAATCATAGAATCATCAGGGTTGGAGGAGACCTCTAAGATCATCAACTTCAACCATTAACCTGTCACTGCTGGAATCCTTAAACCCTAAACCACATCCTCCAGTGTCAGATCCTGATGCCTCTTCAACAGTTACAAGGATGGTGACTCCACCACCTTCCTGAACAATATTCCAGTGCCTGAACACCCCCACAGGGAAAACATTTCCCCTAACATCTGATCTGAATCTCCCCTATCTCAGCTAATGACCATTCCCTCTGGTCCTCTCCCCTTTCAGGTAGTTGTAGAGAGCCATGAGGTCACTCCTGAGCTTCCTCTTCTTAAGGTTAAACAAACCCAAATCCCTCAGCTGTTCCTCATACAACATGTTTTCCAGACCTAGATAGGTGGCATCTCACTTGTCTTTAACCAATGTTGTGTTTTATGAGAAAGTTTCTGATGTAGAATTTACTCTGTTTTCAGGCACAAAATGATTCAGCTGCAGGAAGAAAAGGCATTCAGCAGGGTGGCCTGGAGCCTGTATAAGGAGCCAGGCAGCAGTAACAGTGCCCCTTGTCCTCTCCAGTCTTGAGGACTGCAGAGGATGTCTGTGGGCAAAACACGGGCCCCTGGCTTGCTGATCTGCTCCTCCACTGTACTGAATTTCTTTCCACTTTCTGGGGGAATTCAATGATAGCACATAACTTCTTCAAGGGATGATGAACAATTGGTAACAAAATTCCTTGACAATCTACATGGCTTGCTCAGTGTGCTCAGACTAACAGTTAGTTTCTCTTCCCAGGTGTAAACTGGAAGTAGATGTGCTTTCTCTGCAGTAATACAATATGATGCTGCAGTGATACTGTCCTAGATAAGCATGGCTTTCACAGACTGCATCCTCCTGTCTATCTCCCTGTTGGTAGGAAAATAAATAAACACACAGTGTGTGTACTTGTTCTCAGAAACTTCCAGTTGTGTTAGTAGGAAAATAAATGAACACACAGTGTGTGTGCTTGTTCTCAGAAACTTCCAGTTGTGTTTGCTGGTTTTCATGGTTTTTATCTAACTGCTGGGGATACTCTTTCATTGCTTCCCATAGAAAAGGGAGTCCTGATTGAATAGAGTACATACCAGCTGGCAAAGGGATGGGTTCCCAGCAGGCTTTTGGCATTTGATATGCTAATATATGTGAACAGGTTGATATGATTAAGGTTAACGAATGAGAGACAATTCCAGACTTTTCTAATTATTGTATAGCATTAAATATTTGCTAGTGCTTTTTATTTTGAGGCAGTCAGGTTGCCATTTAACGTTCACAATGGCAGCCTGATGGTTAAAAGATAAGGAACATTCTGTCCTTCTCCTACCATTGCTATGACCATAAACAAGTGCAAGTGGAAAAGAATACAGCAGAAAATAGGATAGTGTGTCTGGATGCCCAAGTTTTAAAAGCTTCACTGTCAACCAGAGAAAAACTACATGGGTTTCATTTTCATAGCATTTAGTGAAAAGTTATTAGGAAGTGATTCGGGGACCTCTACAGCTGTAAACCCAAGGGGACCCAGGGGACAGAGCTCAGTGTAGCCAGCACACTGCAATTTGCTGGTTGGCTTGGGGCTCCTTCCAGCCCTGCAGTATTCCCAGTTCTCTTTGTGCTGTACTCAGGAAGGGCACAAAGCTGTTTTCTTTCCAGACAATTTTACCGATGGGCCTGACTGCTTAATTGGTTTGGCATAGGATGCCAGAGCTCCACCATTTGTCTGTGCTTCCTGTTTGCTTCTCGTCTGTAATTCAGGCTGTAGAACGACTCTTGAAAGTTTAGCGTGGTATGGTGTGGCAGATTGTGTAGCAGATTGTGTGGCTTCTTATTTGGTGACAAATTTGGTGTTATTTAGATGGCCTTAGGTAGCTCTTGACCCTCCAGCCCCTCGACTACTCATTTCCAGCTCCACATCATCGGAATGCTTTGCTTAGCCAGGTGTTTATGTGGCCATGAAGTGCAGCAGCTCAGGGAATTCATCTGGTGGGAAAAGCAGATCTTGTATCCCACACCTTGTTTGCTGTTTGGCTGTGGAGGCAGCTGTGCCAGCACTGCTCAGGGCACCAGCCCTGGCACTGAACTTGAGTAACCACAGTCTGCACAAGTCATTGCCCCATGGAAGCACAAGTCTCTGCAGAGCACTCACAGCATCAGCCTGGAGCCTGCACTACTTTTTCAGCTTTTGCCTGCAGGGATCAGTGGAGTTTTAATATCAGTATGATCAGCTCAGTTGTGCTCCATTTCTACTTTATCAATACAATGTTCTTGGGGATGAGAACACTTTAAAAAAGGAAAAGGAGGGTGTGCCCAGTAAAACTTTTCCAACAAAAGCCTGTCAAGCAATATAGGACATGTGACTGCATGGCTCAGGGGAGACCTTATCACCCTCTACAACTCCCTGACAGGAGGTTGGAGTCAGGTGGGGGTTGGTCTCTTCTCCCAGGCAACCAGCAGCAGGACAAGAGGGCACAGACTCAAGCTCTGCCAGGAGAGGTTTAGGTTGGATATTAGGAAGAGATTTTTTCTGGAGAGAGTGATCAGACATTGGAATGTGCTGCCCAGGGAGGTGGTGGATTCACCATCCCTGGAGGTTTCCAAGCTGAGACTGAATGTGGCACTTAGTGCCATGGTCTAGTAACCACAGTAGGGTTGGACTCAATGATCTTTGAGGTCTCTTCCAACCAGGTTGATTCTATGATTCTATGTGCACTCCTATGTGTGTTAGCCTGAATGACACGGAGAAATTATGCCAGAAGGGGATTAATCCTTTAGCATTGTCTAGTTCTTCCTTCAAAGTAAGGAGATGATGGTGCTGCGTGTAATGTAAGATATGTACTTTATCAAGGTTTCACAATTTGATTTTTAAAAAGTGTTTTCTTAAAGACTTGTCTTCTTTCTAAAACTGCTAAAACAGGTAGATTGAGAGAACTGTGGCAAAAGAAATACCAGGTTAAGACTGAGGAACAGCCAAGGCTTAAGGCAGATGTTTTGTGGGTGAAAAGCTGGACATGAGCTGCCAATATGTGTGTGCAGCTCAGAAAGCCAATCATATCCTGGGCTGCATCAAAAGAAGCGTGGACAGCCGGTCGAGGGAGGTGATTGCTCTCTCTCTACCCTACTCTGATGAGACTCCACCCTGTGAAATGATCAGAGAGCTGGATCACCTCTCCTATGATGTAAGACTGAGAGAGCTGGGGCAGTGCAGGCAGGAGAAGAGAAGGATCTGGGGAGATCTTATTGCAGCCTTTCAGTACTTGAAGGTGGCTAGTAAGAAAGATGAGGGCATGCATTTTAGCAAGGCCTGTTGCAATTGGACAAGGGGTCCTGGTTTTAAACTCAGGGAGGGTAGATTCAGAGTAAATATAAGGAAAACGTTTTGTAAGATGAGAAGGGTGAAACACTGGAACGGATTTGTAGATGTAGATTCAAGATCAGGTTGAACAGGGCTCTGAGCAACCTGATCTAGTTGAAGATATCCCTTCTCCTTGCAGGGGATGGTACTAGATGACCTTCAAAGGTCCCTCCCAACCCAAACCATTCTATGACTCCATTCTATGATTCCACATTCACTTACAAACAGTATTTTGTTTGCTGATTAGGAAAAAATTACAAAGCAGTTGAGGGTCAGATTCTCATCTAACCTATCTTAGCCTCATTGAAATCAGTGGAGCTTTGCTCATTTACAATAGTTGAAGATCTAGTCATGACCTTTTATAGCTTAAATGAATTCCTGCAATACATTTATTTTTTGCTTGAAGGAGGAATTTGAAGATCAGGATTGATTATCTTTTTTTTTTTTTTTATTAGAGCATCTTTAGTTTTATTTTAAATTTGCTTTAGCTATTGATGGTAGCTTTTGCCTCTTGTCATCATAATTTATCTGTTAAAAGTTTTTCTGAGTGTCAAATACTTAGGCTATCTTTCAGATTCTCAGGTGACTAAGATAGGATTCTTTCTTTAATTAAAAAGAAGAAGATTGAGTTTCAGGGCAATCAGGTTTTGATATTCCCATATGTATCTAAAGTCACTCAGATTAGGAGAACTGGGCTTCAGGTTTTGAAATTAGACTTTGTTAAATTGGACTCTGAAAGTGCATTTCCCTATCTGACTAAAATACCTGTGGTTTTAAATATGACAGGGTAAGCCCTCATCAACTCTGATAGATGCTAAATGGCATCATGCTTTACGGCTTGATTCTGACCTCATTTCTTACACTGGAAATCCAGTGTAAGTCCTTCAAACTCAGTAGAATTACTCTAGGTTCAGACTGCCACTGTGAAGGTTAAAGTCCACCTCTAGACTTCTGCTCCCCCAAAGAAAAATATTTTGTCTTGGTAACCACTGCAACCAAAACCAGTATGTCAGGTAAACAAAATTAATGCAGTTGTACTGAAGGGTTTGGAGTTAGATTAATTTATAACACATAAAATCTGACCTTCTGCTTTCCTAAATTAAAATGCCATCTTTGGGATGCTGAACTTGACTAATTCTTGCAACTATTAGGAATTCAGGGTCCACCTCTGAGGCACCATATCAATAACTTCACTGAATAGTGGAGGGCTGGGCTTCCTTTGTCAGGCAAAAGAGAGTTTTGTTGGCCAGGTGTAATGGGTTGGGGTCACACCATCCAACTGCTGTGCCTCTTCCAAATGGCACATGCCACCTTGTGAGTGGTCTTTCTGTTTTCCATTATTCCCATTTCAAACTGTCCAGCAATTGTAATTTGGGTTGTCCATTTCTAAACAACCTTTACAACCCCTTTCTCAGCATTTCCTGAAAGCCATGATATTCGTCTTCCTCACCAGCTGAGGTGTGGCTCAGATTTTCATGAATGCTGTCTTTTTTCTTCTTTCTGTAGCTGCTCATCCTCCATTCACAGCATGCTCCTCTGTTGCTTTCATGGGTTCTTAGCAGCTCGGGTCAGGTCCATGCCTGTCCTGCCACCAAGGAAAAAAGCATTTTGCAACTCCTTATGGGAAGAAACATGTGCAATTGCAAACTCTAACTCCATTTGGAGCCTAGGTTACAGATCAGTAAGTATAGGTTGCATAAAGAAGAGCATTGCTAGCAGGTCGGAGAGGTGATCCTGCCTCTCTCCTCAGCCCTCATGAGGCCACAGCTTGAGGATTGTGTCCAGTTCTGGGCTCCTCAGAGCTCCTGGAGCAGGTCCAGCAAAGGGCAACAAAGATGATGAAGGAACTGGAGCACCTCAGTGATGAAGAAAGACTAAGGGAGTTGGGGCTGTTCAGTCTTGAGAAAAGATGACTGAGAGGGATCTCATTAATGGGTTCAAGTACATGGACGGGAAGTGCCAAGATGATGGAGTCAGGTTATTCTCACTTGTGGAAACCAATGAAGTAAGAGATAACAACAAAAACGGATG
>NW_008669643.1:26807-30542 GCF_000695815.1 Acanthisitta chloris
GAACTTCTTTCCTGTGCAGTCACTGAGCACTGAACAGATTGCCCAGAGAGGTCATGGATTCTCCCTCACTGGAAATATTCAAGAACTCTATGGACACAATCCTGAGCCATGTGCTCTAGGGTGGCCCTGCCGGAGTAGGGAGGTTGGACCAGATGACCCATTGTGGTTCCTTCCAACCTAACTGATTCTGGGATTCTGTGTGCTGTGGGAATCTCCATACCTTCACACTGACACTTGTAGGATGACTGCCATGACCAAGAACATCCTACTTTTCACTTCTGCTTGCAAAAGGCATGGAAGCACTGGTGGGATGTGCTGGCATCCTACTGGTAAAGTACTGTCCTAGATGTAGTGTGAGCTTCTTTATTTTGAAAACTGACCCTCCCCAAGGAGGCCTCCAGAGAGATCCTCAGGCCTAATTCAGCAGGGCTGGATTCCTATTCCCTGGATGAGCCAAGGCCAGCCAAAGTGTAGAGTGAGACAGAAGGCAGTGGGGCTGCAACATACAAATATCACACAGAGAATTTGACTTCTATGTGCCATGTATGAAGGGGCCAAAATGCATTCTGACAAATAATGCATAAATCCAGCACTTGTGACAGGTTAAAAATACTTCCACAGACATGCCACGGACTGGCCTGTAATATTGTAGACACAGTAATCACCTCTCATGTAGAATAGCTTTGGCCACATCCCTGTTCTTGGTTAGGGAGAAGATGGAACTGAGCACTGCAGGACCAGTAGTTGATCCTGCTGGCTTTTCCTGGAGTCCCATTCAGAGAGCAGAGTCTGTGCACATGCTGCAGAGGAGCTGTTCACACCCAGCTAGACCTGCTAAAAGCAGAGGGCACCTGAGACAAACTTCCATCAGCAGAAACCGTCATCAAAGAGGTCTTCTCTATTGCTCAGCTTGTGATTTACACTAGGCCTGTATTTAAATACACCTAAGACAACTTGGGGAGGGGTGTGACTTCAGCATTTAGGCAGCTTAATACCCCAAAAAAAATGTGATACTTTCCATCCTCTGACTGATCTCATGTGGCTGAACAGGCAAAGTGAGTAGTTGTTATTGTGTCATGTTTACATGCACTGATGTGAGGTAGAAACAGGGTGGGGGGAAAGTGATTGTGGTCAAGTGAACTACTGTAGGATAAAGAGAGATAAATAATTCAGGTTCTCATTATAACAGAAGAGTGCAGCTTCCATAGAGAGGTCTCTGTGTAAATTGGTATGCAGTGGCTGTTTAGTAGCCATAGCATGTAATCTAGCATTAGTATTAACATAAATCAGTGGCAGGAATTAACAATATTTCTAAAGTCTTATGTGATAACTGGATCCACACTATATTGTTTAGTTCTCCTGGGCATTTTTATAATCATGTAATAGAAATGTTGGAGTAGCTGAGATATTCTTTATATTGCTCTGTGAAAGGCCTTTAATGCAACGTCTTTAGCAGACAGTTCTGATAGCATTTGTTGTACAGAAAGAAATATGCCTATTTTGGTAGTATGGATATGTTTCATTAGCTCAGCCCACAGCAATATGACATCACATTTAAGAAGGAATACAATTAATAACAATGAGAGGGGTTTTTTTAGCTCTCAGAGTATATCTGGAGGAACTGAGCAAGGTGTCAGGGCAATTAAATAGAGGCACCCTATTACCTTTTTCTGAGCACTCATAACATCATCCTGTCTCATAAATTTAAAAAGGAATACAATTAATAACAATGAGAGGGGTTTTTTTAGCTCTCAGAGTATATCTGGAGGAACTGAGCAAGGTGTCAGGGCAATTAAATAGAGGCACCCTATTACCTTTTTCTGAGCACTCATAACATCATCCTGTCTCAGTCTCTTGAATAGGGGATTTCTTTGCAGCAGGATTCCTAATTTATTTTGATGTTTCCTGTAACTCTGGTAATAATAAGATGGACTTTTTGATTAATCTTTAAAAATGTACAAATCTTGGGAATTAGCATGTCTGTAGATCCATATATTTTCCATTTTCCATAGAGTATGGAACGACTGTGTTAGAGATACACACAATAACTTCTCAGCACTGAACTTAATGGAACCATCATATCAGTGCCGTGGAAAAGTACAAAATACTGCTGGTGCATGTACAGCACATGGATTAGATAACTGCAGTCCAGGGAAAAAGTTATACTTTGAGAGTATTAAAATAATCAACATGGGTATTATTTTATTCAGCATTAACCTTTATGTTCTACGTTAAATGACAATGAAACCGGTGGAACACAATCCTTCCCTAGAGTAACTCTATCCGGCATTTCTTTCATCTCTAAAGAGGCTTCTTAATATCCTGCAATCCTAAAAATGCTATTTTTCCCCCACTGCAGGTCAGATTTAATAACAGTAACGGGAGATAAATGGATTGGGCTCAGCTGAGCCTTCAGCAGCCCTGTGGATGGGAGGCAGGGTTCTCTGCTCTCCTGGGAGAAGCAGCAGCAGAAGGAATCAGGGGCATTGCAGGCATGGCCTCAGGGAAGCAAGTCCTTCTCACTTGGGACACAGTCCTACCCATGGTGCTTGCTTCTCTGTCACAGGCTCCTCTGCTTGTCTCAGCATAGAGCTGCACATCTAGATGGGAAATCCAGGAATCCACCTTGGCCCTGAGGATGAGGCTGGCAAGGAATCAGCCTGAGGCCTTGTCACAACCAACACCAAAACCATAGAGCTGTTTTGAGATGGAAAAGCCCAAAGTGTCTTTCACAGGGGCAGGTCACTGGTGCAGCTTGTGTTCCCATGGCAGCAAAGGTTATGTGGGAAAAGCGTCAGGCAGGTGCCAAGGCAGAAGCAAAACTTTCCCTTCTCCCCACACCTTCACAGAATCACAGAATCAGTTAGGTTGGAAGGGACCACAGTGGATCATCTGGTCCAACCTCCCTACTCCAGCAGGGCCACCCTAGAGCACATGGCTCAGAGCTGTGTCCAGACAGTTCTGGAATATCTCCAGTGAGAGAGAATCCACGACCTCTCTGGGCAATCTGTTCAGTGCTCAGTGACTGCACAGGGAAGTTCTTCCTTGTATTCAGGTGGAACTTCCTGTGCACCAGTTTTTTTGCCTGTTATCGCTTGTTTTATTGGTTTCCACAAGTGAGAAGAGTCTGATCATCCTCTTGGCACTTCTCATTCATGAGCTTGAACATGTTAATGAGGTCCCCTCTCAGTCGTCTCTTCCCAAGGCTAAACTCCCAACAGCCTCAAACCTCTTCCCAGCTCTCTCAGCCTCCTCAAGCCCAACACACTCCGTTTCATCAGTACCTGCCAGCACTGCAGGAAAAACACTGTGCCCACAGCTGGGGGGGATGGGGGTTAATGACCAACTCCACAGCCATTCATGAGTAACGTATTGCAGCTCGGCAGGGCACAGTTTCCTAACCCGAGGACCCGCGGGTGCCTCGTCCAGCAGCAGAGCTCAGGTTAATAGCACACGGTGCTGACCCAGCTCTGCTTAGCCCCACGCGTATGCGGCGGCACAAAGTGCCTGGAGCCACCGAGCCGCCCCGACGCCTCCTCCCTGGGACTCGGGGTTATTGGCAGACCCATCAGCAGTCGTGATGCATCGGTGCCCGCTCGGTCCCGCCGGGCTGTGCTCACCTCACAGCAGTGTCGTCAGGGTCTGGACAGAGTGACCACATCGTCCTCCCATCGACCCGACAGGGCCGCGGCGCTATCGACCGCTCCAATTTGCAAGGAGTTTATGGTATTGATG
>NW_008669644.1:0-60870 GCF_000695815.1 Acanthisitta chloris
CGGGGTGCGCCCCGCGGGAGGGCAGAGTCCTGCGCCCGCGGGGCTGAGGGCGCGTTCCTCTTTGTTCCAGTCAGCCAGCGCCGCGGGCTGGAGGAGGAAGCGCCGGGGAGGTGCGGGAGAGCTGCCCGCGGGGGGAGCAGTGCTGCTGAGGGGAAAAAATCCTACAATCAATCGTTCAGGCTAGAAAAAAACCCCTTAGGGTCTTCTAGTTGAACTCTGCTAAAAGCCGGGTGCTGCGGGAGCTCCCGGAGAGAGGTGGGAGGAAAGGTTCAGGCAGTTTTAACCGCCTAGCTCCAGGTGTTTGTCCCAGCCGTGTGTTTTGATACCAGGGACCGCGTCCCGGGTTAGGTGGGTGTTTGTTTGCCACCTGATGCTGTGCTGTTAGAGCTTTGCCTCCTGCTAGGCCTCGCCCAAGGCTCCTCGGGGCGCAGGGTCAGGCTGGAGGTGCAGCTCGTGCATCGTGAGTCAGGGGCTGCTCGGGACAGCCACCACTAAAGCGCAGTGAGTATTCCTCTACCAGCCCTGGCGGGGAAAAGAGTGCTTTTCTCCATCAGATGACAAGGCACTGCTGGGGAAACTAATTCATTTGGCTCTCAACACTTTCTGAAGTGTGCTGCAGCAGCAGTACCAAGCACGGTGTGTGAATTGCTGCTAGCACTGCGAGAGCTAGTTTGCATCATGCACGTTATTTTGGAGGCTGTGTTACTATCAGTACTCCTTTAAAGGTGGTGTTTTTTTAAAAAAAATCATCTTAGAGGATCATAGGTGCATAAATAGGTTTCTGTAAAAGGCACTTCCTCTTAAGGAGAGCTTCTCTTTGTGGTGTAGATCACAGCTAAATAAGGCTAATAACCTTGAGATGTGAATATTAAGAGATGGAAACAGATATTTGACAAACTTAATATGTTTGGATTATTTTAGGAAGCCAATCTAGTAAAACACCAAGCTGACAAATTTGGATTATTTTCTTCCCCTTACTTTCCCTTAAAGACATATACTACATGTAGTTGCCTTTCCCTTATATAGTCAAGCAATGAGCAAGTGTTTTAATAACTGGAACTTCTTTTTTTCAGACTAAATGAAATAGAAAAAACCAGAACAGTATAAACTGTGGCAACAATTTGTTTCCTTTCCTAGATGGATGGCAGCAGTACAGCATGAATCTGTTAGAACAAATTTTCTTAGGGTAGAAGAGGTAGCCAGAGGGGCATGGAGTCTGGTGTTTGGTCAGATGGCACTCGAAATACTGAACAGGCATACAGGCATAGTTAGACAGGAGTTGTTAGACTATGTATGTACATGAAGCATCTGAAAAGCTTGGAACATTTTTGAGATTTTGGGAAGGTGAGGAGGAGAGTGGAACTGCTGCTCTCGTAGTGGCTTATTTCTAACCTTTAGAGTTGTGATAAAAAGAATAATTCTTCATGCAATTAAATAGGATTTGTGTGAACCAGTAGTCACATTTGCAAGATATGTTTAAATACTATTACAGATCTGTATTGCTTGAGTGGGTGAATTTATGTATGACTTTTTCCTGTTACTGTGGCTGTAAAATAGGGAGTAGAGAGAAAAACACTGAAAATTGAAGGCATTGGTTTGCACACAAGTTATAGTCAGAGAGCTCTGACTTTGTTAAGAGATTAAGTGCTGTACTCTAATAGAGTTTTGGGAAGTGAATGTCATATTTAATGTTCCTTGGGTATTATATGGAATTGTTAAGTTAATGCTGTGTAATCAAATAATTCTCCTTGACTCATTCTTCTGAAATCTATAAAGAATTTTAAAATATTAGTACCGCTAAAAGCTGTTGTAATTAAGCCTAAAAGCCTGCTGCTCATAGGAGGACTTCTTGCCTTTCTTCCTGCTCCAGCCTTGGGAAAAAGGCTAGGGAGTAAAACATTTCCTTCCCTGACCTCCTCCAAATCACTGGGTTCCTTTTCTTTTTCCTGTGCTTGACCTTGGTGCTAATCAGACACTTCACTGGCCTGGTTCAACATGCTAAACTGTGAGAAAACTAAACTCCTGGCGAGGGAAAAAACATGCTTCCTCTGTTTTGGAGTTGAGATGCTGCAAAAAGTGTGAGAGTGGCTAGGGTTGTGTCAAGATGAGAGGTGGGTAGAGCTGAGAGCAGAGATAAAAGTAAGGAGAATGGGAACTTACCCTTTGGCTCATTTTGGCATATTATTTTGTTCCAATTGTTTATGAATCTAGAATTTTATCAGTTTTGATTGAATTGTCTGGCTTAAAAACCAAGTAGATTTTCCTTGACTGCACTAATATCTTTTAAAAAACCCAAAACAACAGCCCACCAAATACAGAAAAAAAACCCAAAACTCAACAGACCCACCCCATCAAACACAGTGCTCTTTTTTTGAGGGAAGCAGGCTGTATGCTGTTTAGCCATTAGATCACCAATTAAGTTGTTTAGATTCTCATTAGCGAGGCAATTAATTCTATGCATTTATCCCCTCTCACACATTCTTACCTGATACTCATCTAAGTGATAAAGGAGTAACCTGGGATGTTCTTACTTTATGATCTTAATTCTTTCATAATCTGAAATTCTGTAGCTTTGTGTTTTCTGGTTATGTGGTACTTTCAGGTATATGAAGGAGAGGAAGATTTTTTTGAGTGACTATGTGGCTGGATTATAGCACTATCCAAAGTAGTGATTGGGAAGAGTGGGGAGGCAGAGTGGAAATGAATGCTTGAATTGAACAACATAGTCGAGGGTGCAGCCTGCTGACTCAAATCTGGATGAAATAGCAGAAAGCATATGACCCTGTGTCTTCTGATGTGTTTATAATACACTACAAAAAAGGGTAGTCAGGAAATAGTAACTGGTTGAAGAAGAGAAGGAAACACGAGTCTGTAATAGGCAGCAAAGTATGAAGTTTTATAAGAAATTCTGGCTTTGATTTGTGTTGGACTTCTTGTTTGTTTTTGTTTGGTCACACTTCTTTGACTGTCTAACTGTCTGTTAGATAGACCTGTCAAAACTTGTGAAGTTGATCAACTTTCTATTTCATTGGCATCATCAGCAGTATCAGGTGTTGCAAGGCATAGCTAGTGTTTTTAGCATCCCATAGCAGCATTTACCTTGCTGCAGCAGTTTCTTTATTTAAAAGCTAATATGAGAAGTAACTCGTACATAATCTTTTAAAATTGAAGACCCTCAAACACAAGGAATAACAATGACAAACCTGATAATCTACAGAGGAGTCATCATATAACTGTTGAAGCGTGGGTGGTGCAAAATTCTGTAAAACACTATTTCACTGTGTATTGGAAAACCAGAAAATACACAACACAGGTATGTGTGTAGATATATATATATATATATGCAATGGAAATAAAATAGGTTAATCTCACTGAGATGTATATTTTCTGTAGCTTCTACTCAAACACAGATCCAACCTGTAGTTCAGAACTTACTGTGCAGAAAAAGGAGGTATTACATGTTCCTTTTCATCCCTTGTGGTTTGTCCAGTTTTCTGTATCCTGAAAAAAAAAAAAAAAAGCAAACTGATGTCTTCACTTCTTTTCAGTGTCTGTGGGTTAGTTATCCTTCTGTGCCATGTTCCTGTGCTTAGCCAGTAGTGTGCATGGTGTTTCCAACACTGGCTAAAGGCTCAGGCCCACTGTGAACGTGTGTGTTTCTGTTAGCTGTTGATAGCTCTCCCGGAAATGGGCACAATTAAAGGAGTCATAATTAAGGATAATAAACTAAGTAACCTCACTGTGGAGCAAGTGGTCTGTTTTAACTGTTTAAACCTTTCTTTTAGACTGTTGCAGAGTTAACTTTTTGTGTGAAGGAGAGGATCTTAGTGCTTGAAATGGATAGCAAATAAGTATTTTTACTCAATTGTGTTAATTTCATGTGAGTGAGATGCTAGCATTTGCTTACTGTACTTATTGCTTGAGAGCTAACTGTAAATAATTATAGTCTCAAAATAACCTTTCAGCAGAATATTTCAGGAGAAAGCAGTATCAGCTATAGTGATTCATGATTTGAAATTCTCTGGTTCAGTAATGATAATATTATTACTGAGATTTTTTTTTTGATCTCTTATTGCTGTTTGGTATTTTTCTGTGATTAATAATTCTGCAGCCACCAGAATTTGGTGAGTAAAAGTCTTCTGGTGTGTATTTACTGTTTTTCATACCAGAACTTTGCTTGTAATGTTTTGTTATCTTAGAGTTTTAAGGTGGCTGTTAGCATGTTAAAAGTTCACAGGTAAGCATAGTAGAGTCTGCCTTTGGTAAGGGGTATAGTTTGTTACTGCATAGCAGATTTTAGTTACTGCAGTTAATTGCTGCTGGAAAACAAAAAGTATTTCTATTTGCTCCAATGCTACAGCTTGTGAACTGTTTCAGGGAGCCAAATGGACAGGAAAATGGCTATGACAGAAGAATAGTTGTTTTAGGAAAGTTGCTTTAAGAGGGTTTATTTCCTTGAATTAGCTCTTTGCAGAACAACAGTATTGTTCCACCAACACAGAAACCAACCCTGATTAATTTTTCCTGTGTCTTTGAACTGTGTTGTTGTTTTGTGTAAAAATAGATACTAAAGCATGGAGAATGAAACAATCAGTGCTATTTTTTTGCTCTTCTGACTAATGAACTATATAATGTTATCACAGGGGTCTTATTTTAGGAAAATCAGGAGAAACATTAAAGCTTGAGGGTAGCCCCTCAACAAAATGGATTCTATTAAATGAATTCTGTCAATTTAAATGGATTCTCCTACCAATTTTTTTTCCCGACACAATCTCTTTGTGGCTTATGATGTGGTATTTCTTGCATAATCAGATAATACTTACTTTCCAACTTAATTCGATGTACCAGTTGAACCAGGAACATTTCTGGTACATACTATAATTTGCATGCCATGGCTTTGTGAACTTTCCAGACAATAGCTGGCAGAATTAAAATTCTGGTAAGAGTGTAGCTTATCCTGTCAGGTTTCTATTTGCCTTCCTCACCCCTAAGCTAATAAGAGTACTTCAGGATTTTACTTGGCTCTTTGTCACCACTTTGTCAAATGTGAAATGTTGTGGTTTAACCCCCAGCTGACAGCTAAAGCTCTCACTCACTCCTGGTGGAACGGGAGAGAGAATTGGAAGAGTGAATGTGAGAGAGGGTTGAGATAAAGACAGGTCAATAGGTAAAACAAAAGCCACACACACAAAACAAGGAATTCATTCACCACTTCCCCTTGGCAGGCAGGTGTTCAGCCATCTCCCTGAAGGAAAACAGCCCTGAAGGAAAACACGGCTCCATTATGCAAAGCAGTGACTTAGGAAGACAAATGCCATAATTCTGAATGGTCTCTGCCTTCCTTATACTCAGCATAGCACTGTATGGTATGGAGTATCTCTTTGGTCAGTTGGGGTCAGCTGTCCTGGCTGTGTCCCCTCTCAACTGCTTGTACAGCCCCAGGCTTCTCACTGGAGAAGCAGTAGGAGAAGCAGAAAAAGCCTTGACACTGTGTAAGTGCTGCTCAGTGGTAATGAAAAACATCTGTACTGTTTTCAATATAAATCCAAGACATAGTCCCGTACTAGCCCTATTTTAGGGGCTTAGTCAGCGCCAGAGCTGCTTCTGGGAAGAAGGGACTTTGGGAAACAGGCTGTGAAGGAGCCTTCAACCCTATCAGCCTTTCCACAGTTGGCCAGGCTTGTGACATAGGTATTAGGATCAGAGAAAAGTAGATTTTGGATGTTATTCAAAGATTTGGTCACAGGAACTGGTCTGTTCTAAGCACTAACATCCATTAATAGAATAGAAACAGTTTGTATGAAGTTGTGTAAGGCTGGTATAGAATGTGCAATAGATTAATGCATAAACTAGAAAACTAGAGTGACATATTTAATTTGAAAGAGAATTAGCAAATTATGCAGCCGGGCTTTAAGAGGGCCCTTTCTAGTTTCAAAATATTTATTTTTAAAAAGAGTGCTTGCGAAGTTACTAGAATAGTATTTCAAAGTATTTTTATTTGCTAGGTCTTAAGTAAAATGAATGAAAGTTATTTGCATGTAAAATTAGTATTGAACAGCTATAGTTAATGTTAACTTGCTTAAGGTCTGCTAAGATGTACTTGATGCACAGAATAGGCTTTTTTAATAGATAGGCCTTTGGAATAGGTTCATACTACTTGTTGCTAGTCTGTACTGGTCTGTTTCATGGAAGTATTTTAAAGTGAATTTATTTGATGGCAATAAAACTTGGAATGTCTTTATTATCAGGTGAAGATGTGGGATGTTTGTGACTTGATCCTTCCCATTTCACTAAGCTGACAAAAATCCTCCAGCTTAATTCTCTTTAGAGAGTTCTGTGGCTGTCATGTAGTTTGTGTCATGTGCATGCTTCATGCTGCCTGAAGCCTTAATGACTTGTTTCAGGATTAATCCAATGCTAGTAAGAAACAGGATTTGAGGTCTTAAACAAAGCTGGGAGGAAGCAACTGTCAGTTTACTGTTTCAATTCTTGATGCGTGAAGAATCAGCAGAGGGGAATGACTTGATTTTCCTTAATCATGAGTGAGCAAGATTATGAAGAAAGTGGGCCAAATCCAAGTGAGTTTCTTTAAAAAGCAATACTGTGGTTCTAATGTCTCTTTTACTGAAATAGCAGTCTCCTGTACTTCCACCTATATTATAAAGAGTTTATAAAGAGCTTTTTTGGTCTGTTTTCATTAGAATAGGTTGTGCTTGATTATAATAGTAGCCTGAGTAAAGAAAACCTAAAATTTAGCAATGTTGATAAGGTAAATGATGGATGTAGTATTAGAATCCTCCATTATGTAAAAGGGTTTACAAGGAGCTTAAGTACACTGTTCTGCATTTCAAGATAACTTAAATAAATTGTGCTAGACATTAATAAAAATAATGCAAGAAACTGGTGATACAGTAAATGTATTTAGATATTTGTTTACTAAAAAAATCCAATAACCCGAAGCCTTGTGTTGGTTTGCACTGAATTCTCTAACCTATCTGGCACAAAAATTCAGGGGCGAGATGTGTTCAGACAAGGTTATTTATGCCTTTTGATAATTTGAATTACAACAAGATAGTGGCTTTTGTAAACTTCATGCTAGAGTTCTAAAGAGTGCTTCTGTGTATTTTTGGATTAGAAGTGCGAAGAAATTGAATTTTTAAGGTTCTCTGACTTATCTTTATTTGCCTGCCTGTCAAAGACCTGGACATAGAGGAAGTAAATATGCATGATAGAGAAGACAGAATTACAGGTTTTGCTGTACGCATCTTTCTCCGATGTGAACTCCTATGTCAGTTTTACTGACTTGTAAACTTGGTGTATTTTTACCTTAAAAAGTTTAGTTACAGTAGCATTAAATGCTTGGTTACCCATGTGCAAACAGGATCTTGTTTTCATATTTTCATTGTGTAGTGTGGTTTGTTCTTAATGTGAACAAATACTATCTGAATGAAAATGTTCCCATACCTTTTTTAAAAACTGTTATTTTTCACCTGTATCTGGCTAACCAGAACCTACTTCAGGGTACATGGAATATGATTAAGAGAAACTATGAAAACTTAGGAATTTTCTGTGAAGTATTATTCTCCAACTGCAGTTCTTCTGCATTATTATTATTCTGTATTATTCTCCAACTGCAGTGCTTCAGGTAACAGCATAAAAAATTAGAAATTTCTCATGGGAATCAAAGCTTTTTAGTTTTACACATGTATTTGTTTAGATAACAGCTATACATTATCACAGCCAAGGAATTTTATTTGAGGCCATGTGATTCAAAAGTTTTAGACAATTCTCACTCCTGTGAACAACACCTGTATTCTTTTGACGTATAAAACCAATTTGACTATTTTTCAGATAAATGTTAAACTTCTACCGTATGGCAGGGGACAGGTGTGCACATTTTTGGACAAAATGTGTTTGAATACAAAGGCAGATAGGAGCATTACTTGAATATGGATAATGACCGATATAGTGTGGGACAGCAAGGAAGCAGTGAATCTGGAAAGGATTTAGGGGTCAGACTGGAATAGAATGACATGAGCTTGGTTTAATGCTGTGGTAAAGAGGGGATGATTATACTTCTGTAAATAGCATTGACTGAGACTGGTGTTGGAAGGCTGTATTTTATTTTTTTTTTAAAAAAGCTTGAATTTTTTGGCTGTGCATAAGGTAAAACCTGTAAAGAATGTTGCCCCAAAAATGATGAAAAATTAGGAAAATGTTTTAGGAACTTAAGTGTTCCTGTTTTTCAGAAGAAAGCTTGAGATGATTTGATAAGTGTAGTTACCTTCACAGAGAGAAAATACTAAGCGTGAGTGGTTAAATTTGGAAGTTGTACTAGGTTATTACAGCTAAAAGTTTGAAAAAAGCCAAATTTAAATCGAAATAAGGAACAACTTGTTTGAGATTTTTTCCAGTAATTAAAAAAACCTTAGTATTTGCAAATATAAATTGATGGGATTTTTCCTTATTTCAGTTCTGAAAGCATCAGGAGATACAGTAGTCAAATTTCAGTATGTTTTTTCAAAGTTATAGAGGCTAATGCAGAAATGAAATTCTGTAATCTTTGGAAAGATAGGAAATCAGATTAGATGGTCAAATATTTTTGTCCTTAATCTCTTGAACAGGCATCCTAGTGCAAATTTATGATCACTTAAAATGATCGTTTTTTTCTCTACCCTAAATGTTGCTCTACCACTTTCTCTATGACAAGACATAACACTATTTTTTTCATACTCTACTACTTGTGATTTATGGGTGGGGTAGAAAGCAGGGGTGGAAAAGGGGGAAAACAAATAAAAAAAATTGTAGGTCTATGATTGTCACAGGAAATATGACATATATGTCATCAATGCTAAGGAAGTTGTTTTGCATACAGTAATTGCTCATTCCTACACTGATTGTCTCTAGTGACAGCATAGACATTTATGATAAATCGTTTTCTGTGAGGAACAGTGTGATACAGAGATGCAAACTGATGAGTAATATGTGTGAGAGGGGATTGAGAGGGCCACTTCTTCGGCAGAGATCACTTCTGCATGTTTAAGCTATGCTGTTGGGTTCTGTCAGTAAAATGTGCCAGTTTGGATCAGCTTAGAAATTTTTAACTGTTAACATACCTTAAAGTATTGCACCTGCCAGTGTTTGAGAGGGTCGCTGCTCTGAAACTTCTGAGGAATATGAATTTAAACAGAGTGCTGTCTTCTGACTCTGTGGCGTGAAAAACTTCTGACTGGAGTTTTGTTTGGTGTATGGAAATGTGAATGAGAAATCATCTGATGGCATTGGCAGTTTTAAATTTAAGGCTAGCACAGCTCTGGAACAGTTTGTGATAGTTCATGTGGGTTAGACTGCATCAGCAGTTGGGGAGCTGGGGTGTATGGGAGTGCACATTGTAATCATCTGCATGAACACTGAATATTCACCTTCCACACTTGAGACATGTCTCCTGCTTTCTATTCTTGCAGCTGTAGGTCTTTCGCAGAAGAAAATAAAGAAGCAATTTGGAAGCATGGAAATTCCATGCAAATATAAGTACATTCATCACAGTGCTTGAGTGTCTGTAGAAATCAAGAGTAGGGATTTTTGCATGCCCCATCAACACAGAAAATAGCAGACAGGCTTCTAAGAAAGGTGCATTAGTTATGGTTTTAGTTTGTCTACTGGTCCATCAGTAAGCACAGAGTTGTGCTAGGATAATGTGAACATTCTGTAATATTAAAATAGTAATAACAGTTATTAAATTAGATATGTGGGTAGAAACAATTTGTAGAGAGCTTAGGCTTTGATTACTTATGTTGGGTGGAATGGAGTGTCGCATCTGGATTTTTTTGGTGTGTGTCAGAGGAAAGACAAAACATACCATAACCAAATCCATAGGAAGTCTTTTTGTTACTTTATTTTGTCTTTCTTGTGGATCTCTTAACACTAATGGTAATCCAAAGTGAAATACTAGTCCAGATTTAAGATTTTTGCCTGTAAACTTTCATACTTTCAGAAATGGAGCAACAGTAAGTATAGCTTTTTGGAGTGCTTTAATTGCAGAAACTGGATTTCAGAAGACATGGGCAGCTTACAGTCATGTCTAAAACTACATTGGAAGTTATAATCTTTATTGTATGTTTAACTTGCTTCCACACCAGAAAAGAGCTTGAACAGATGCAATTTCAAAGAAACCTGAGGGAAAAGTGATTTGCTTGTCAAGCATTGGCTACCCTAGGAATTGGTTGAGCCACCAACCCTGGTGATGGTTAAACTATGTGTAGATGTAGTGCTTAGGGACATTGTTTAGTGGCAGACTTGGCAGTGTTAGGTTAATGGTTGGACTCCATGGGTCTTTTCCAATGTAAAGGATGCCAAGATTTGACTATCTTTAAGCTTCCTCATGGAATTCATGGGAATAGGGTTAGAACATAAAGCTGTAGATTGCTTGAGACTTACTAGTGGAATGAAGTACCTGTATCTTTTATGTTCCATGTTACCTCAGTGGAAGCAACTGAAATAGTTTTTTCTACTGGCTCCATTCCACTTGACGCACTTTGGGGCAATATTTACAGCATTTGTAAAAAGTAGTTCCAGTTTTCTAATGAATCCCTTCTTTTCTAATGCATCTTTTTTAGAAGAAGACTGAGAGAGCTTATTTTGTTCACTCCATCGTAGATGTTGGCTGTGTCTTGAGGTCCTGAAGCTAGTTCTGTCTACTGGATCGTGTAATATATCTCAATTTGAGTTACGTTTGTAAGGCTCACTGTATATCTAAACATATTAAATAGGCATACTCCAGAAGGTGGTGTTTTTTAATTTGCAGCCCGGATGATTTTGTTGACAGCAATGATGAAAACTTAAAGGTGTTCGTAAGTGTTTTTGTAAACACATTAACAAAAAGAGGGCCAAGGAAAAGCTCCATCCTTTATTGGATATGGAGGGGAGCACTGTAACCAAGGATCAGGAAAAGTCTGAGGTGCTTAGTGCCTTCTTTGCTTCAGTCTTCCAACAGAAAGATCAGTTATCCTTAGACCAGCCTGTCTCCTGAGCCGGTAGACAGGGATGGAGTGAAGAACAGACCCCCCTGTAATCCAGGAGGGAGTAGTTAGTAATGTGCTGGACCACTTAGACACTCACAAGTGTATGGGACCTGATGGGATTCATTCATGGGCACTGAGGGAGCTGGCGGAAGCACTCAACAAGCTGTTCCCCATCATTTACCATCAGTCCAGGCTAACCAGGTTGGTCCCAGGTGACTGGAGTTCAGCCAGGGTGGAGCCCATCCACCAAGAGGGTCGGAAGGAGAATCTGTGGAACTACAGGCCTGTCAGCCTCACCTCAGTGCCGGGGAAGGTTGTGGAACGGATCATCTTGAGTGCACTCATGCAGCACGTACAGGACAACCAAGGGTATCAGGCCCAGTGAGCATGACCAAAACAGGAAAGGCAGGTCCCACTTGACCAACCTGATCTCCTTTTATGACCAGGTGACCCATCTAGTGGATGAAGGACAAGCTGTGGATGTAGTGTACCTGGACTTCAGTAGAGCCTCTGATATTGTATCCCCCAGCATTCTCCTAGAGAAGCTGGCAGCCCACAGCTTGGACAGGTGCACTCTTCACTAGGTTAAGAACTGGCTGGATGGCCAGGCCCAGAGAGTGGTAGTGAATGGTGCTACATCCAGTTGGTGGCTAGTCGCTTGTGGGGTTCCCCAAAGCTGAGTATTAGGCCAGTCCTGTTTAATATCGTTGTGGATGGTTTGGATGAGGAGATCAAGTGCACCCTCAGTAAGTTCACAGATGACACTGAGTTGGAGTATTGATCTGCTGGGGAGTAGGAAGTCTCTGCAGGGGGACCTGAACAGGCTGGATCAGTGGGACGAGGTCAACTGCATGAGATTCAGTAAAGCAAAGTGCTGAGTCCTGCGCTTGGATCACAACAACCCCATGCAGCTCTATAGGCCTGGGGAAGAGTGGCTGGAAAGTTGCCTATCAAAAAAGACCTGGGTGTGCTGGTCAACAGTGGCTGAACATTAGCCAGCCAGGTAGGCAAGAAGGCAAATGATATCCTGGCCTGTATCAGAAATAGTTCGGCCAGCAGGACTAAGGAAGTGATTGTTCCTCTGTGCTCGGCACTGGTGAGGCCACACCTTGAGTACTGTGTCCAGTTCTGGGCCCCTCAGTTTGGGAAAGACATTGAGGTGTTGGAGAGAGCCCAGAGAAGGGCAGCAGAGCTGGTGAAGGGTCTGGAGGACAAGTCTTATGGGGAATGGCTGAGGGAACTGGTTGTGTTTTGCCTGGAGAAGAAGAGGTTCAGGGAGACCTTTTCACTCTACAACTACCTGAAAGGAGGTCATAGCAAGGTGGGGGTTGGTCTCTTCTCCCAGGCAGCTAGTGACAGGGCAAGAGGAAATGGCTTCAGGCTGCACCAGGGGAGGTTCAGCTTGGACATCAGGAAGATCTTTTTCAGTGAAAGGATGGTTAAGCATTGGAATGGCCTGACTAGGAAAGTGGTGGAGTCACCATCCCTGGAGGTGTTCACAGAATGACTGGACATGGCACTTAGTTCTCTGGTTTAGTTGGCATGGTGGTGTTCAGTCAAAGTTTGAACTCAGTGATCTTAGAGGTCTTTTCCAACCTTAATGATTCTATGATAATTGTAGAATTAGTCAGCAAACTGCAAATGGCAGAGTATTTGTCAATATGCCTTAGAGGTCGCCTTTTCAACATGTCAGATACTATAAAATGCACAGATATGGAAAGAGACAATTGTATTAGAGAAACAGGAGACTTACATACTAAGTAGTATGATAGTGACAGACTATTTGGAAGACTAGCATTAGAAAGCTTTGAAATAGGCAGAATATTTGCTGGAAACACTGACAAAGATTTGAAGAATAGGCAACTCAAGTTCTGTGTTTTTCCATTCGAAGCCTCCTAGGTGCATTTGACCAGACTTGTTTGTTAGAGATACTGTGCTCTGAGCTTTTTCCTATTGGAGCAAAGCCAGGTAACTATTTGTTTAGAAATACAAGCATATAAAGGAAGACTTCACTATTCTGGCTACCAAAATACTTACTGTATAGTGCTGACATACTGATTTTTATGTCCAGAACTGGTAAGACAAAACTATTCTTTAACCTCAGCATTGTGCATAGTGATTCATGTTATTAGTTTAATCAAAACATGAAAAGGTTAGCCAGTCTAATGATAGCCACTGAAGGAGTAACTCCAGTGACATTATACCTGTATGAATGCAAAACAATACATGAAATTTCCTAGCTCATTTTTGAAAGAGATTCTTGAAGAGATTGGAAGTACCCTGTTAGAAGCACTAATATTTATCTAATAATTACAGCTACCAGCTGTCAGTAGGTGAGAAAGTCAATAGAAGTGTGGTCTTAGCAAGATTAGTATCAAGGAATCTTGCTTTCATTCTAGCTAGGGAATGTGTATTTTTATGAATGGTTTGCAAGACCTTGAGCAAAAGTAACACAGTTATTTGAAGGAACGGAGCTAAAAGAGAAACAATCTCCCAAAAATTATGCGAAAAAAATACAGTGTCTGAAGCAAGAAATTCTAGTGCTCATATGCTTTGGTAAGATGGTAAGGGGAATCAGCCTGTATTTGCTTGAGGATGGAGTTGCTTCAGAACATGTCTGTGGAGAAGTCTGTGGAAAAGCTGACTGAACCTTTCTCTAAGTACAATGGAGCCCATTAAAGGATAAATGCAATATCTCAGATAATCTTGTGTCAAACCAGCGTGTTCCATGTACTGTGCAACATCTCAAGGTGCTGATACCTGAGGGCGATTCTTTTGTGTTCACAGTGCTCCTTCTGCTGGCCTTTCATTAAGCTTCGTTGGAGGTGGGGGAACTGAACAGGCTGTAGTACTTGAAGCAGTGGGGAGCCAATTATAAACTGCAGAGAAGTGGGAAAATGAAAGTTGGACAATATGGACAGAAGGAGATATATTGGGTAAAAAAATGAAGTTGTGGATTAATTTATCAAAATTTCTTCTTTGGATTATGGAACTAACTCTAGAGCCCTAATACCCAATAGCTATCTTTTGGGTCTCTTACATAGTTTCTCTCATCACACCAGGAGGTATAGTGATACTATGAAGAGTGGTGAGAAATCCATCAGGGATGCAGTCACTCATCTGCTTGAGGGACTGAGATCTATTTCTGTCTGTTTTACAGCCAAAATGCTTTGTTGTAACGGTATCAGCATGTAATAGTTTTTGTATTGTCTCGGTTGGAAGGCAGGGAAAGTGATGCTATATTTTTTGAGAGGTGTTCCAGAGGAGGTCAGGGGAGCTACAGGTTGGGAGTACTACTCCTACTCAGTAAGGAGTAGAATGTATAGCATGTCTTGGAAAGGGTCCCACAACCTTGACAAAATAATTCCTTTTAGATTGTTTTTCATAAATCCCTGCATCAACTACTGGCAGTTTGATTGGAGGCAGTCAGTAAAGTAATGAAAAGGTGGGTTTATGTGAAGTGCTATTATCAAGTATTTTTAGGTAAACTATAAAGATGGGGCAAGGGAGAAATTGGTATATATGTTAAAGAATAATAAGTAATAGTTAAAGGATGGAACACTATGCAAAGATTAGACAGTTAAAATAAACTTCCTTAAATGTGGATGTTATGTCCACATGTTTGAGATGAAAATGGTGTTTGGCAGCCAGCTCCAGTGTTCTTTAGACCAGTTTTAAACCCAGCATCTTCTGACTATTTCTTTTATGGTATACCATGTCCTTTTTTTTTTTTTTTCTTTTGCTTCTAACTGTCATACTTTTCTACCAGGAGATGGGATTGCCAGGGAAAGTAGCCCATTTATTAACAGTGCAGAGTTGGACACAGGAAACATGTATGAAGGAAAGAATATGGCTCTCTTCGAGGTAAGTTAAATACCCTAAAAACATATTTCACGTTTAATCAACATACACAATCATCTGTTTTCTTTCTGTCTTGAAATTTAGTGGGGGGATAAATGAATTTTATTAACTTCTTCGTAGTTTGGGTCCTGCTAACTTCCAGTTTCAGTGGATTTGAATGATATGTAGGCAAGAACAGTAAATTTTGGTGTGCATTGATGTGAAGATATGAAATAAGTCATCTTGCATTTAAATTTTTGGGGCTGGGATATAAAAATTGCTATTTGAACTGCTGAAGGTTAAATTACAGCTTTTAACAAAGCAGTATTCAGTTGAAATGGATTAGCATATTACTTTGTTCAACAGAGGAAATAGACTTCTATTAAAGCAGCAAGCTATAAAAGAAACTTACAAGCCATGACTTAGTTGTATTGTCAAATTACAGTGTAGAGCATACCATAGCAATTTGTAGTATAAACATCCACTTTATAATGGAAGTTTCATACTTTTTTGAATTAACAGAATGATTGCAATTGTTTACAGAGTATACAAAGCATATTGATATGGTACATTTAAGGGCCACGTTTGCAATGAAATCGTACTTTTACTAAACTTTGACGTAAACTGTTCTGCTGTAGCTGTATCAGCTGGTCTTGCTTTGGTGCTTGCTGTTAACAGTAAACGAGGTCCTTCCGACATTGTTTGCTTAGCCATCTTGATGTTGTGTTCTTAATATTTTCTTCTTGTTCTCGTATGCTCATCTCTTTTTCCTTTCAAATAGCTTTGCACAGAGGACATGGTCTTTCAGTTCATTCTTTGTGCATGACCCTAACAATGTATATTTGCTGTTTTTCATTGAGTCTTAAAGACAGTTGTGCTAAGGATCAAAGTACTGTTGGTCATTAATTGTCTTTTTGTCATCTATGCAATGTCGTACCTTTTTTTTTTGACAAGAACCATAATAGTAGAGTTTTGTCACTGAATTTCTCTCCAAGCTGTATTCCATAAAGTAATGTCCAAAACTTTCTGTGGTTCAAATCAGCTGTTGTATTCCTCAGTGATGATAAATTGGCCATAGCTGCTTTTTGTCTAAAATCTCAGTTATTTTGAATAGTGGCTTACATTGAATCCTCAGCTGCTGGTATAGTTATGCCTTTGACATATCTCAGATTATAAACCATGCTGTCTGTTAGTGTCACCTTGAAAACCTTCTAGTGACTTCATCACCATTGCTGTTGTAGTGATGAATCATTTTTGATATATGTTTCATAGTAAGCTTCCTACAATCTTGTTCTTCTCAGCTGTTTGAATTTTTTTATGAACTTCTAGGAAGAAGTTTTACTATTACTACCATGATTATCATTATCTAATGTCTCAGGCAGAGGTACTTTGATTCTTGTCTTTCTGATTGAGATACTAATCTCCTGTTTTCTTTTCAGTATTTGATTTTTATGTATTTGATTGAATTATCTGGTTCCTTTTTTCTTGTAATCATTTTATTGTATGTGCTTCTTCTGGATTTTATTATTTGTTTTAGCATGTTTTTGTTTCATAGCAGATACTTGGCTAAAGACAGATGGACTGACTCTTGTGTCAAGTAGTATCACATGTGCAATTACATGTGAGATGCATATGTGCCTGTATTTTCAATGAATTAACACTTTGGAAGTAGTATGCATGGTTTAAGATAAAATATGTAAGCCTGCAGTGGTAGACTTCAAAGAGATCCTTTAAGTATCTTGGTGCTTGAGAGAATCGTTTGAAGTAACTCTCTAGACACAAGCAGAATGCTGGAAATGCACCCTTATGACTTGACCCTACCAGTACAATTCCCTAAAAACTAAGATTTTCTTCAATTAACAGTGGTCTTTCTCTAGGTTTTCCTTATATTCAAGCTGCATATTGTAAGATAGTGTAATACAGTGAAAGAAATGTTGCAGCATAGCTGTGTGGTCTTAAATGTCTAGAAAGAATAGAACTCTTGTTAGTTGAAAGCTGACTGGTATTTTTTAATGCTAATTTTTTCATTTGGGTGAATCAGGGCTGAGCTGTTGATTTAAGTGTTTGAAATACTATCATAAAATTGTGCCTTTAAAAAAACGTGTTTAATGAATGCAATATTCTTAAAAATCCAACAGGAAGAAATGGATAGTAATCCCATGGTGTCATCTCTTCTGAATAAACTAGCAAACTACACTAATCTGACTCAAGGTGTGGTGGAACATGAAGCAGATGAAGACAGCAAGCGAAAGGAAGTCAAGGTATTTAAACTTCTAATAACTTACTGAGGCAAAGCTAGCCACAAAGAGGTGCATTTTTCAACCTGAAAAGAGAATGTGGATGGCTGTCGTGGCTTGGGAATAGTATTCCCTGATTTAGTGTTTCCCACTGAAAACACCTGGATCACAAGGTGCTTGCTCACTCCTCACCCCTTCCCTGCACAGAGGGATAATGAAGAGTTGGGGCACAAAAGGTGAAGATCCTGGGTTGAGATAAGAGCAATTTACTAGGAACAGCAGTGAAAGAAGAACATGAACAGTAACAGAAGGACTTGCATGTGATTGCTCACCATAGGACCTGATGCTGCCTGACCGCACCCTTGCGCGTGGGGCTCAAACAATGCCGCCGTCCGTCCCCGGTGCACTATGTGGGGTGGTATAGAATAGTCCCAGGGTCCCAGCTGTCCCTTCTGGCTGCTGCAAGAGTTAACCCTGTCCTGGCTAGAACCAGGACATTTTCCACCCCTTATTCTATACCATCTGTGTCATACCTAGGTCTAACACCTTCCAAATATATATATAAAAATATATATACACATATACATACAAGCACGAGTGTCATTGCCTTAGTCTATGACTGTCCCTTCAAGGTGTCTGTTGAGTTCATTCAGTCCATGACTGGGTTCTGTCTGTCCTGAATGCCTTCCAGAGCAAGAGGGCTTGAGTGCTGTGAGGTGGTTGGAAGCTGCATCAGGAGCTCATGTCTGGTGTATCTGGAGCAGTCCATACTCATTGCCCGTGGTAGTTACAACACAGTGGCAGTGTCGTTCAGCAACCATTATCATACAATTTAACATTACTGATTTCACCCAAAAATTAAATCCCCTTGAGGTACACAATGTGCCTCCCCATCCTTCTGCGTTACCCACCAAGTGCACCCAAGTCGTTGAGCAAAAATAATCCCATGAATGGGTTTGCCTTTGCTTGAGGCAGGACTAATCCAAACTGTCTTACCTAACATAGTCTTTATATGCACTGCAGGGACTTTATATCCTCCTACAGTATGTGGAGGTTTTGGTTGGGTGAGGCCAGCTTGATTGGTAGAACCTCTAGTGTTAACTGACCAAGTGGCCTTCCATAGATGAAGATCCCTAATGCTTGGAGGTTCCACCACTCATTGCTTTCAATGTGTTTTTCAACAGTCCATTGTACTGTTCAGTCTTCCCAGAGGCTGGTGTGTGATGGGGAATGTGATACACCCATATAATACCATGGTCTCTGGCCCTGGTGTCTGTGAGGCTGTTTCAGAGATGAGTCCCATTGTCTGACTCAATTCTGTCTGGGGTGCCATGTCACCACAAGACTTGCTTTTCTAGGCCCCAGATAGTGTTCTGGGCAGTGGCATGAGGCACAGGATCTGTCTCCAGCCATCCAGTGGTTGCTTCTACCATGGTAAGCATGTAACACTTGCCTTGGTGGGTTTGTGGGAGTGTGATTACATCAATCTGTCAGGGCTCCCTGTATTTATGTTTCAGCCGTTGTCCACCGTACCACAGAGGCTTTACTCGCTTGGCCTGTTTGATTGCTGCACATGTTTCACGGTTATGAATAACCTGGGAAATACTGCCATGGTTAAGTGCGCCCCTCAGTCACAAGGCAATCTTTGTTACATCTCTTCCCCGATGACTTGAGGTGTCATGGACTCACTGAGCCAGAAATAGTTCACGCTTATGCTGCCAGTCCAGATTCACCAGAGGCACTTTAATTTTCGCAGCCTGATCCACCTGTCCATTGTTGTGATGTTCTTCAGTAGCCTGACTTTTGGGTACATGGGCATCTACATGACATACTTTTACAACCAGCTTCTCTACCAGGGCAGTGATGTCATGCCACAATTCAGCAGCCCAGGAGGGTTTACCTCTGAACTACCAGATGGTCTTACTCCATCGTTCTAGCCACCCCCACACAGCATTTGCTACCATCCGTGAGTCAGTGTAGAGGTAAAGCAGTGGCCACTTCCCTGGTTCAGCGATGTCTAAAGCCATCTGGACAGCTTTCAGCTCTGCAACTTGACTTGATCCACCTTACCCCTCAATAGCTTCTGCAGTTTGCTGTGCAGGACTCCATACAGCAGCTTTCCATTTTTGATGTATCCCTACAATATGGCAGGAACTGTCAGTAAAGAGACCATATCGCTATTCATTTTTCTGGCAGTTGATTGTACGATGGAGCTTCCTCGGCACGTGTCACCTTCTCCTCCTCTGATGATTGACAAACATTTTTCACCTTTAGGCCAGTTCGTGATGACTTTCAAGATCCCTGGGTGATTGGGGTTTCCTATTTGAGCTTGTTATGTGATCAGAGCAATCCACTTACTCCACGTATCATCAGTGGCATGATGTACCAGGAGGAGCTGTGCTTCAGTGCCAGCCACTTCTGAAGCAGCTTGAACCCTTTCATAAGCTGCCAGTATCTCCTTTTTTGTGGGGGTGTAGCAGGCCTTGGATCCTTTGTATGCTTGACTCCAGAATCTCAGGGGTCATCCTCATGTCTCCCCTGGTGTTTTCTGCCAAAGACTCCAGGCAGGACCATTCTCCCCGGCTGCAATGTAAAGCACATTTTTCATATCTTACCCTGTCCAGACTGGTGCAAGTGCTACTGCATGAACAGTCTCCTGTTTAATCTGCTCAGAAACTTGTTGTTGTTCAGGACCCCACTTAAAATTGTTCTTCTTCCAGGTCACTTGGTAGAGAGGGTTTGTAATCTGGCTGTAATCTGGGATATGCATCCTCCAGAATCCCACAGCACCTAGGAAAGCTTGTGTTTCCTTCTTGCTGGTTGGTGGGGACATAGCTGCTATTTTGTTGGCCACATTCATTGGAATCTGACAACGTCCATCTTGCCATTTTATTCCTAGAAACTGAATCTCCTGTGCAGGTCCCTTAACATTATGTTGCTTTTATGACACCCCAGAGCTGCAAAAACTGCTGTTGTCTTCTGTGATGCTTAAGCAGGGCCATTGTCTGATTTCACTGTGTGTGGAATACCTACAACAGTAAAAGCCAAACGTCAGTGAGCAATAACATCATGACTTTTCTCACCAGTGTGAGCCGAGGCCCATATAGCTGAAGAAAAGGTGTCAATAGATACATGTACATATTTATAACGACCAAATTCAGCAACATGTGTGACCCTTGTCTGCCAAAGCTGCAAAGCTTGCAAACCCTGAGGGTTTACACCCATTTGAGGTGGCATAACATGGCCTTGGCAATCAGCACAGGTGTTAACAATGTTGTGTGCTTCTGTGGAGGTCAAGGAGAATTGTTTCTGCAAAGCATGAACACGTTGGTGAAAAAATCCATGTGATGCCATAGCTTGTGCTATTTTGTCAGGCAGCAGAGTCATCCAAGCGGGGTTGGCTAACTTGTCTGCTCTGACATTTCCTTCCGTTATAAATCCTGGTAGACGTGTATGACTCCTTACATGTAAAACATAATAAGAACAAGTTCTATTTTGAATTTCATGCCACAAGGTTTTTAACAGGCAAAATAGTTGAGCATTGTCAACTTCTTTTAACAGAGAACAGTCCAGTCGGTCTGCAGTATCAGCAACACAGGCAGAATCAGTAACCACATTTAATGGCACATGAGGAAAGTGCTGAAAAGCCATAATTACAGCACACAATTTGACCAGTCGAAGGGAACTGGTTTCGTGTCCTTCCGGGGTCTGCCAGTCCACACCCTCTTTCCAAGTTACGGTAGCTTTACCTGTCTTGCCAGATACATCAGTAAAAACAGTGAGACCTTGGAGCGGCACACGGCTACTGCGCGGCCTCAGTGATGACACTGTAGGTGTACTGAGTTGTAATAACTTGTGGCGTGGCAAACTATCAGAAATCTGTCCTGTGAAATTCTGTGAGGCACTCTGTAATGCAACATTGTTAGCAAGGCACCATTCCAAGTATTCTTGTTGAATTGGTATTATAATTGTAGCAGGGTCTCTTGCAGTCATTTGCAAGCACCTTTGTCAGCTCTTAATGATCAACTGTGCAACAAGTTCAAACATTGTAGGAGCTATTTTTTTTGGCTGATGGGGTAAGAAAACCCATTCTAAAACATGAAGTGGGTCACACCAGTGCTTATCCCATTGTTCTATAATGCCAGTAGCTTGGCATTCAAGAATGACAATAAATACAATAAAGTCAGCATAAAGGTTTATGCGACGAACTTGACAATTAGCAACAGCCCATTCTACAATTTCAAGGGCCTGCCTGGCTTCTGGAGTTAATTTACGAGATGATTTCAGGTCAGGATCACCTTTCAAAATTTGAAATAAAGGAGATAACTGAGCAGTTGTTAGGCCTGAGTAAGGCTGTACTCAATTTGTGATACCCAAAAGCTTCTGTGCCTTGTTCAAAGTTTGGATTTCTTTTGAAAACTTTATCTTTTGTGCCACATACCACTGACAAATAGTGGGACTATTTTTCATACCTTGCAGGAGTGCCTTCCATTGATACCGTTTGATAGGTTCTGCATTATTAATAGATGGCACTTCAAATGCAAACTTTGGGGTATCATGAGGATGCAGTGGGATGGTCAAAAAACCATCTTTCAAACTGACAATCAAAATATCCCATTCAGCATGAGTCATAGTTGGGTATGGCATTCCAGGCTGTAAAACACCCATACTTTCCATTATTGTGTTAATTTTCCTTAAATCATGAAGCAGTCTCCATTTACCTGATTTCTTTTTGATTACAAACACAGGAGTATTCCACAGACTGGTAGAAGGTTCAATATGACCTTGATCTAACTGTTTCTGTACCAGCTCTTTAAGGGCACTTTATTTCTCATTTTCCAGAGGCCACTGATCAACCCCCACAGGTTGCTCAGTGAGCCACTCTAAAGCCAATGTGGGATGCTTTATGCTCTTCTGCACAGTGGCCCCTATTAAAAATCTGTCCCAACACACCCCCTGGGCTGACAGAACATCCCATCCCCACAAATTAAGTGGTGCAGCAGTGACATAGGGATGAGCGGTGGCAGTTTGTCCCTCTGGATATTTAATCAAAACAGGTTTGCTACTTAGATAACTCCATGTGGCACCTCCAAGGCCTGAAATAGCAGATCCTACAGTGGTGGTAGGCCACGTAGAGGGCCATGCATTAGCCGAGATGATGGTAATGTCTGCTCCAGGATCAATCATACCCCTGAGGTTAATTTAATTTGAGATGGACTTGCACCTGTCATTGTGATAGTACAGACCATTTGTGGTCTACGATTGGATACAATATGAGTCCAAAATACATCTGGTTTTTCTATGGAGCCAAAACCTTGATCTCCCTGTAACTTAGAATCTGTTTTTGAAACACAGGACTTAAAAGGAATTAGTTGAATGAGTTTTTGCCAGTACAGTTACAGGTGGAGTGGGTGTTGATACCATGGCATGTATCTGTCCAGTATAGTCTGAATCTGTAACACCAGGGTGGACAAAGATTCCTTGCAATGTTGTACTAGATCTTCCTAACAGTGATGCACTAAGCCCTTGCCCTATGGGGACATTAGCACCCAAAGGAACCTTATGCACCCCTAAGGAAACGAGTGTTACTGTGTCGGTGGTGGAAACGTCCATGCCAGCAGGTCCTCTGGTTTTTCCAGTGAGCTGGCTGCATAAGCCTGTATCAGAGGACGAGAAGGTACTTGTGTCTGTGCGCGCTTCCCATTCATGCTCCTTCTCCAGTTTCCCTGCTCCATGAAATGCTGATTCTTGATATGTATTTTAGTTCTACAATGTTTAGCAAAATGACCAGGCTTCCCACATTGATGACAGGTCACAGTTTCAGGAACTGGTTTTTGTTTTCAAGGATTGAATCTTAGATGATAATTAGCTTGAACATGTCCCAGTTGTCCACAGATGTGACAACAGAGAGACAATTTTACTGTGTTAGTAAATGAGTCATCCAGCATGGTCATTTGGTAAAAAGTAGTTCCAACTTTTGCATAAGCATCTATCATCTCTTCCAAAGATGAATTATTGCTTGGCAGGAAATTAATAATTTTCCTGCAATCATCATTTGCATTGTCCTGTGCTAATTGCAAAAGTAACTGATTTTTTGTGTCACAGTTTGCAATTTGTTTTTCCCTTGCACCTGTTAACCTTTCAATAAAAGTCAGGTATGGTTCTTGAGGACCTTGTTTTATTGTAGAATACCTTTGGGTTGGCACTGACATGTTGGCCATTTCTAGCAGAACCTGCAGCCCAATCTCTCTCGCCTGTGCCAATACTGAAGGGTGTAATCACACTTGCAATTGTGGGTTGTCTACTGGATGTATCCCTAAAAGCTGAGGTGTTCCTGCCCCAAAGCTTGGGTCGTCCTGAGGCACCTCGAGGTTATGCAAGGATTGCTCTTCAGCAAGCACTCTTGAACATTAAGTACTGCACAGGGGAGCAAAGCAGTTTTGCGATTTGCTTCACGTCAAAAGGGGTAATTTCTTCCAGGGCTAAAAAATGTAACATATTTGCCACTGCCGGAGATCCCAAACCATGCTTATTAGCTAACTGGTGCAACTCTGTAAGAATTTGCCATTTGTAAGGACTGTATTGATCAGGTGCGGTCCTGTTACCCCTTACTACGGGAAACCCTGATTCCTCCCTCTCCAAATTCTTGGGTGCGCGCGCCCCCTTGAGGCATAGGTACCAAAATCTGTCCTGCAATCTCCATGTCCCCGTTAGCAACTGCTATTAATTTCATCCTTTTCCAAAATTCAGCGGGTTCATACGTGGATACGGTAACTGACTGTCTTTTCAGGATCTTTTCTGCATAAGTAGCCTATGGATATTTGGAAGCTGGATGCTCTGAATTTACCATTCAGTTTCACTTATCACAAATGCGAAGTGTTTGTGGATAAAGTGCTTCTGGACTTAAGTTTTTTAGTGCAAAGGAATCAAAGTTCTCACTTCATTTCCAGGTTCCACGAATGGGCACTTTTATTGGTGTGTATCTTCCCTGTTTGCAAAACATCTTGGGAGTCATCCTTTTCCTACGTTTAACATGGATTGTAGGAACAGCTGGAGTTCTTGAGTCTTTCATCATCGTGTTCATGTGTTGTGCTTGTGTAAGTTAATGATTTTTCTGTTTTTGTAACTGTTGGCCAAATCCTCTGTTACAAGAGTACTGATGCATTCTAATATAAGAGTATCAGAGATAGATAACATACTGGTAAAATTGCGCTGGTGTTTAACCAATATGGTTAAATTGAGAGACATGGGATATATATATTTAAGCAGTGAGTGTCACGAGTCATTCTAACCTGTATGGAATTTCTTTTGAGTTGATCAGAGTAAGCTTGTGTCTGAAGTAGTATATGAATTTTATTAAATCAGCTTTTAGTAGGTATTTCATGACTGACTTTGATATCTAAGCTGTTCTGCTTTTCACAACTTCAGAACAAACTGAAATGTAAACTACAAATCAAACCACAGCATTAGGTCCATAAAGTAATATTTTAGAATGTGAGACCACTAGTAGATGGTGTCACAACAATGATATGATCAGTTTGTCACTGCTACTTAATTGGAATAATGAACATACTGTTTTAAGTATATTCAGTGGTCTGTATTCATCCAGTTCTTATTAAAGGCTGTCTCAAACATCTGAATTAACTGAATCTTCTACTGAAAAATTTAGGACTTAATTTACATGGATGTCCCTAACCAAAGATATTGTAACTGTAACATCTTATGAAAAAAAATAAAAGGACATTTTCTAGGTTCATCTGATCACTTTGTCTTGACCCATCTTTAAAAAAAACCCAAACTCTCGTATTTTAAATTTCCTCTGTTTTGTCTTTCCACAGACTATGCTAACTGCAATTTCAATGAGTGCAATAGCAACAAATGGTGTAGTTCCAGGTAATGAAGAATTTAATCTTAAGTGATGAATGGTCATATGGTGAAAGTTTAAAGTGGGGATAATTTTAGTAGAGTCTCAATTATCAGAAGTAATGCTTTTGTTGTCAAATGCTTATTTTCCTTTAACTGATTTTATAAAAGACTTTTTAATGTGAGATCAAGTCTTTTAACTGGACCTTCTGGGAATTACAAACTGCAGCACATCTTTGTCATCAATCATTTGATTCTGTTTTTAGGAAAGATAAAGTGTTATAATTTGAATTAATGGACACTGGTCTTAATGCAAAGCAACTTTCTTAACAAATTTACAAATAAGGCTACTGCTTCTTTGTTCTCTTCTGAACTTGCCTTAATTTTGTCTAAACACTGCAGCTAATTATCTTGTTTTCTGCAAGAATAGCAACCAGTCTCCCAACAGAAAAATATTCTATATAAGCATTCTAGGTTCTGCTCATCTCCTTAAATTTTCAGAATAAATAGATGTATTTGTCTGGCTTCATAACTGAATTGTCCAACTTTAGTGATTCTATGAAAAACACTTCAGACTCTGGACAATGACATATGTTTATTTAAAATGAAACACTTCCTTTCTCTGTCTCCTCTTTCTTCCTCAGTTGTCGTGATCGGAACAAATATGAATTGAAGAGTAGATGGAGAGGGAACCAGAGAGGAAAATGCCTTGAGGGGGTTGGGGAAATTCTAGTCAGAGATGAAGGGCTTGAAAATTAGAGCCTTATTGAAAGAGAAATGGGTTGTGTGTTTATGCCTTAAGGAGAGATGATGCACGTGTATGGGAAATACATGTGAGAAGAATTGAAATATTCAGAATCAAAGTGAATAGTGTATGATTAGAAAAGAAAAAGCAATCCCTACCTAATACTTTTAAATGTAAATGAATTAAAAATGCCTGTAGTGAAAGTGGTAATGATTTCATATACATAAAATAAAAGGAATGTATATCAGTGAGAAAATTCTATTTTTATCCCTATCTCATAAAGCAATTATTTTGGAAATTTATTGTTTGATGGGGAACAGCTTGAGGTTAGAAATTAAAGATTGATTTCCATCTATTTATACCTGTATATTCTTTTTAAATTTACTTTTGTTTAGCTTGTGGAATTTTTCTTCTTTTTTCCTTGGTCTTTATTCCCCAGAAAATGCACATAAGGATATTAACCTTGAAATGTACATACAAACTGCCTAGTTGATATGGACATTGACTACAGTTTTGGTATGAGCTTGTCAGTGGAGACACCTGCAGTTGTTATCTTGATTATATTCATTCTGTGATTGAAATATTTGTTCTCTATTGGTGTCCTTAATCTGAAGGCCTGAAGAGTGTTTTTATTATTTTTAAATTCACAGCTGGAGGCTCTTACTACATGATTTCAAGATCTTTAGGGCCAGAGTTTGGTGGAGCCGTTGGACTTTGTTTCTATTTGGGCACAACCTTTGCAGGAGCAATGTACATTCTGGGTACCATTGAAATTTTATTGGTAGGTACTAGTTGTTCTTAAGACTAAATGTATTTGGGCTGTTTTGGGAGATTGCTGACAAATGTAATTGGGCTAAAATATATTTTGCTTTGGTGATTGTTAATGTTCTGATACTACATTTTCAGTATGTTGGTATGTATTCTTGCTCTATTGGTGACTATTTGAAAAAGTTAAAAAAAATTCGTACCAGTAATACAAAAATAAATTAAAGGCTGTTAGATGTGAGTTTACTGTACTTAAAGGAGGAACCAAACAGAATTCCTCTCCTTCCAAATGTAAGATCAGACAAGCCTTCCTAGGGTAACTTATAGAAACTTCTCACCTTCTACTACTGGCTGCTGCTTGATGAAAAGTTCTGAAGAACTTGAAGGGCATATCTCTTATGAGGCAGGAATTGAGAATCTCTCCCAATTCCTGCTTTCCAAACATATATCTGTAAAGATGGTGTGGAAGACTGCCAGTGTGCCAGTGGCCCACGTACTCTTTATCCAGAAGGGGCCAGACAGTTACTGGTCATCATATCAAAAACTGTGCAAATATGCACAGAATTCCTGTTTGTTACTTGCTAAGACCCATGTAATAAAATCTAGGCTTTTTTGAATTTAATTTACCAACGGTCCTTACTCACTACTCCTTCCTTCATTGTTCTGATCTATAGTAGCCACGAGCACCATGTCACATTGTGGATTGCATTTGGTGCACTGTTCTCCCTATTGAAGAGTCATTCTGGGCTTATGTGTTGCTAATAAACATGTATGGGGTTCAGCTACAGAATTCAAAATAAAATTCTTCCCAAGATATCTGGCAGAGACTTCACAACAGACCCTTGTCATGGCCACAATGCATGAGTATTATGGGGTGTTTTTCACCACTGGGACATGGATTATTTGAAGGGACAAAAATTGGACATCTGCCTATGGTGTTTCCTAGTAAGGGCTGTAAACAGTAGGGCAACAAAGTGCAAAAATCTTCTGGAGTACCTCCCTACAGAGCCTGACACTTCTGCAACATCACAATGTAGGATTTTCTAATGATATATAAAAATAACTGTAATCAGTTTTTCAGTTTGCTTTATCTTTCTTCCATGGTGATGTGACAATTTTAATCTATTCTAGTAAATATTAATGTACTAAATTTAATTAAAGAAAATTCTAGTTAAGAATTGTCTGCATCTATTTTTGGATTTTGCTTCTGAACATATCAGGATAGCCTCCTGTTCAAAGTTTCTTCCTGCCTTTAGGAGTTAAATTATTTAAGGATAGTCAGTTTAGCCGTTGTTTTGAAGGACTGGAATTGCCTCAAGCACCAGTACTCCCCTAGTAGCTAAGCAGAAAGGTTTGGGTTTTTTAAGAGGTGCTAGAAGGAAAAATAAAGATGATGTTATCGTGTACTGTAGTACACAAAAGTCTCAGAACTATGGATCAATTTGTCTCCTCACTTGCATTTATCAATGTAAGTCCTATGAGCTATGCTTCCAACTTCTGTTCAGGTAGAACCCAGAAAAAAAATTATGTGAAATTGAGATCTGTAAGAGAATCTTGTTTGAAATTGCAGTAGTTCAAATTGCTAAAACTAGCACAGGGCTAAGCATTGTCACACGATTCTTAAATTGTGCTGTTGGTAACTTCAGATTAAAATTTTATGAAACACAGTGTAGTGACTATGATACATCTTTAGTTTTTATTATGCTTTTGTTTGATGCTTCATATTTTGTTTCATTTGATGGAATTAAGGATATATGTCTGGTTTGAGCTAGTTTATGGGTTTGTTTTTTTTCTTTTAATTTTTGTCATGTGCTCCTTCCTTTCCCCCTAAATTCCTTTGTGGTTTTTCCTGTCTGGCAGACACATGAATTTGAGGAGTGGAAACTCTTAAAGGGGAGAGAAGAAGCTGGAAGAAAAGCAGTGTCTTATTCTCAAAACTTGTTTTTCTTCATGTTCACCTCCCCTTCACCTCTGCACTTTATAAATGCCCATCTTATCTGGTTGAACTCATTGTGAAAGCATATAACTTATATAGAAGGTTAGATTTTGTAGTTCAAGTAAATTATTCGTAATAAAATGTTTGTTATTATACATATGATAGTTTGCCATATCTCTTGCAGACCTACATTTCTCCAAGTGCTGCTATATTTAAAGCAGAAGATGTTAGTGGTGAAGCAGAGGCTATGCTGAACAACATGAGAGTTTATGGAACATGTATTATCATTCTGATGGCCATAGTAGTTTTTGTGGGAGTAAAGTATGTCAACAAACTTGCACTGGTCTTCCTTGCCTGTGTGATTCTTTCCATCATTGCCATATATGCTGGAGTTATTAAGACTGCTTTTGACCCTCCTGACTTTCCGTAAGTGCAATATCTTTAAGCTGTGTGGGTTATTTAAGAGAAAAATGTGTGGGGAAGGAATAGCTACTGTAATCATATCATATTTTAACCTAAGCTTCAAAATACAAGCACATTGGCTTCAGTGGTAGGTTTATGCAGCCTAGATAGTGTTGTGCTCATTTGTTATTCTGAGTTACATGTCTGAATCTTTCTCTCATTTTTCATAAAACATGATACTCTAGAAAATGTTGTTTGGTGTTTACAATTATTGGCTGGTTTTCTATCCAAACCTGAGAACAGAACAGGTGGGTTTTGCTGCTTTGTTTAAAGAATTAAATTAAAAACCTGTAGAATAAAGTAAAAATGTCAAGAAAACATTGTAGCTATGAACAACAGTTGTGAAGGAAACATACTTTCAAACTTTGTGTAATGAGGAAATTTTTGAAACTTCCATTTCTCCCTACTAAAAGTCGAGATGTTGCAGTGTTAAATTCACTTGTGTTTGTGAAGGCTTTTTTGTTAATACAGTAAAATTTTATTGTTGTCACACGTGACATGTTGCTTTCCCTCACCTTCAGCTTTTGTCCAATTATCAGTACGTGAATTGCATTTTTGTGCATCTTTTTCTGCTTGGAGAGAAAGCAAAATTATACTGCTTAAAACTTCAGCAGAATAGCCTGATAACTCCTGTTATGAAGTGCCATGCAGGACTGAAGTTATCCTTTACTGTATGACTGTTAGAGATTCCATAGTGCTTTGAAGAGTTGGTAATTGTATTATGGATAGAGCATTAAAGCACTATTTGTGAACTGTTCTGTAATGTGATAGTAAGTCTTCTATTGAGAAGACAAGTGTGATCAAAAATTGACATATTTCTGAATAAAACTTGAGTTTGTAAGAAACTGTAACTTCCATTGGGGAAATAGTTAAATCTTTTGGTCATTTATATAGGTAGAAGAGGGTTTATCTGGATATGTAGCATAGGTAAGACTTATTACCAACTTCCTGGGAACCTTATATGTGGCTGCTACTGTGCTATATTATTGTCTGGGGGGAAAAATATAAAGAGGTTATTTTCCAATAAATGTCATTGTTTACATTTATAGTCTGCCTCAAAATGAGAAACTCAGGTGTGGTTTTATATTATGGTAAGGCTGATCATAAAAGAGCTGTCATAAAAAACCCAAACAACTTCCACTTATCTGGTTGGTTATGTTGGTATCACTAACCTCCCTTAGGTTTGGCCATTGTATAGATGGCAGAATAGTGTAACTGATGAACTCCCAGCTGAATCAACCTGAAAGAAGTTTCCAGTGGTTGAATTGTAGTATCATAGTGTTTTAAGGGATCGGAATGGCCCTTAGAGATCATCTAGTCCCAATGCCCCTGTGCTGTGGACAGGGACAACTGACCCTGCTGCTATAGGGTCACCAAATCAATGACAATTAAAAAAGAAAAATGAACAAGGCAAGTGGCAAGATGATGATCCTCTTTAGCAACAGCTTGCTGTTAAGTCTGCTCAACTTTCAGGTAATACCATACCTCGAAGCTGTACTGGGGTCCTGTACTTTTCCTAAGGCATTTACTCCTAATTGCACTGAGAAATAGAACATTGCACTAGGGCAATATTATACCTGACTTTGTATACTTGTTTTAATGCCAAGTGGTATATTTTTGCTGTTAGTTATCAGCTTCTTAACTGAGCCCCTTCAGAAATACTAGATGTGTACTGTGTGATCTTTGACTTACCTGCCTAACCCACATGTTTCATTTGATGTTCCTTCTTTGGTCTTCATAGATACACATCATTCCATTATGAAGCAAACCTGGAAGAGAGATCTCCTAAACATCCTTTGTGTAGTTTAGTAAAGAAGTATTCCAGATCCTCAATATTCTGTTCTTTAGTGATCAAGCTGATTAAATTTGATTGTATTTTCTAAAGAATAAATCAGAAGGCAAAATAACTATTAGTACTTTAAAGTAGAGGTATTTGATCCATGTTTTAAGAACTGTTGATGATAGTTTTAGATGTAGAAACTGTATGCTGTTTCATTAGCTATAGTACAGGCCTTAAGATAACTAGTCTAAATAGCAGGTTTCTGAAGAGGTCTAATGGGCAAAAAATGGCTTAATGCACAACCCTATATCCAAGGATCACTGATTTTATTTTTTTGTTTATAGTATCTGTCTCCTTGGAAACCGTACGTTGTCAAAACGCAACTTTGAGGTCTGTGCCAAATTTACTGAAAGTAATAATGAAACAAAGACTACACCTTTGTGGCTCCTATTCTGTGATAGTTCTTTGCTTAATGCTACGTGTGATGACTACTTTAGTCTGAATAATGTAACAGAAATTCAAGGGATTCCAGGAATAATGAGTGGAGTTCTATCTGGTAAGTTGGAAAACACAGTGATTTAAAAATTTTTGGACATTATTAATTTGGCTGATAGCTGGTCAGTAATGTAGTGGTCTAGCCTGTCACTACTTCTTTAGCTGTAAGCTGTGTGAAAGATTGCTACCTTGAGCATGCTTCTTCCTAAAATTTTCATCTGGTTTTAAAAATTAGTATCAAGGGCTTTACTTTGGAGGCCATTGGAGTTTTGTGACACTCCTTCAAAAGCCATTGTTTGATAAAAAACACCCCTGTGATAAGCACTTTGCTACCTCTTTTTTATAAAGTGTTTAGCTCCTTTGTATGCCAGATACACATTTCAGTAAGCCATTCATTAATACATTTCATGCTCTCCTGAGGGAGAACGTGTTTTCAATTTACAGCTGGTGCATTCAGGATTTCATGTTCTTTCTCATGGTGGTATATTGGTCTGATGCATTGTACCAGATCTTAGAAGTGTCTGTCCTAAATGTTGCTAGAGGAATCTCTGCAAACCATGTCCTAGGAGGGGCAAATGCCGAGATTCTTTTTTCTTACCCTAACTTTTAAGTCTACCTGGATTACCACTTTTGGGGAAGTGAGGATAGGAAAGCGCTTTGTGACATGTTACAAAGTGGGAAAGTGATTTCTATTTAACAAAATATCTAAGCTGATTTTATCCACTCATGCTGGCGTGCACATTTCCACAGTTAAGCTGTATGCATTGGAGTTTCATTGTCACTCCTGTGTCATACTGAATAAAGGACACAAGCTGTTAAGTCCTCATTGAGTGTTTGTGTGCTTTTGACTTGCAATTCCAAACTGATTTTTGGACTACTACTTGTGCTCCACAGGGAGTGGATGCTAATATGGAGATCTTATTTTATATCACTTCTCAAATCTTTGCCAAAATTCCTGAAATTTGTAATTCTTTTGTTTCCTTAACTCTTTGTATGGCTTTGGTCTTACCTCTACATCAGTTTGTTGTTCCTCTTCATTTGATTGAGCTAACACACATAGCATTCTGTAGCAATTAATACTTTGTTTTAATCTTTGTTTTGTTGGCTCTTACGTTTATCATGCATACTTCCATATAGCCTTACCAATAAATTATAAGGTTTCTATTACAAATCTCTATATGAGTCCCCAGTCTTTGGGTTATGGAGGTTCAAAGTCAATCTTCTATTGTGCTCAAGGTAACTATTTGCTATTGTGAAGGCTTAGAATACTGTACTTAATTCCCTGAAGTTGTGCAGAATGGCTGAAAATCGGCTCTTTAATAATCCTGGCAGTCCATGGGAATTTTTTATTTCTGTGCTGCAAAATCATTTGCCTTCTGGACAGGTTGGGAGAGTATCTACTTTTTTCCCTTCACATGTAACAGGACAACTTCTCTCATATTTTAAAATGAGAATCAGTGTTGGCTGTTCTCTCAATCTTGTCAATGTGTACAACAGTGTTTGCAAAAATGTAAGTTCTCAAAAGCTACTGGTTTGTTGACCTGTCAGTCATCTTCAAACAAACGTCCTTAGTTTGCTGGGGGATTTGAGCCACATTCTGCTTATCAGTGATCTTCTGGAGTCTGGTTACTCTGCTTTTTCACCATGTGGAAATCTTTCACCATGAGCAGCTGAATCCTAAACTGTTATCCAGGATTATTCTATACAGCAGGTCTTAAAGAACAGAAGTTACCATTAAGTAGCATTTCTTCTTTTGTACTGCTCCTCAAAATACAAGAACAAGAATTTTTAATATATGTGCTAAGACTGAACCTGGAGATAAGTTTCCTTATTTCTTCACAGTACATCCTGATAATATATCCATGTGTCTGTGCAGTGTAAGTGGACATTTCACAAATATATTAGAATTTAATTCTATCACTAAATTTTTCTGTTACGGAAGAGAAAATTTTGTATGACACATCTCATACACTGCTGCAGTTTTACTGGCACACAGTAAGAATGTATGAGTTACAATTGGTATTAATCATATGGGGAAACATCATGATTTTTGTGTAAGAAAAGGTGTCATAAGATTATTGCACTTTCACTCCTTGATATCCTGAAACAGAGAGACGACACTGACTTCTGTTTTTCTCCTCCCTTGCAGATAATCTCTGGAGTACCTATACAGATAAAGGATCAATAGTCGAGAAAAAAGATCAGCCATCAGTTGCTGGATCAGAAGAGACAAAAATGGCTGGACTCCCTTATGTTTTTACAGACATCATGACCTACTTCACAATGCTTGTAGGGATTTATTTCCCATCTGTGACAGGTACATACAACTACTTTTCTTGAGTGAGGATGCATCCTTAGAGCTCTGTGTGAATGTTTATTGGTGACACGTGATGTTGCTAGTCTGTGTATCCAAGGTTATGTACCTAAAGCCTTCTGGTGTTAGGGAGACATATCTGGTGGCTGGTTTAGGAGGTTATAGGACTTAAACAAAGAATCAGTTTAAGTGCTATTTTCTATGTCTGGAAAGAAAGCGAAAACCTCATGTTACTAAATGCTTATTCAAAATAAGATGCATACCTTTATAATATTTCAATCTTCAAAGGTATGAGAGAACAGTTTAATATTAACATGTTTGTTTCAGGTATTCAAGCCATTAACTGCCTGGGATTTGTTTAAATATCCAATATTTTTTGCCACTGTAACTCTGGAGACTTTTTTGTGAAGCTTAAAGGTTAGATTACTTGTATTTCATTTTCCTCAGCACATGATCGAAACAACCAGACACATTTTTCTTCATAAGTCCCAGCTGAAGCAATTTTAATATCAAGTAACAGAACAGAACTGCAATAAAAAGTAGCAGCAATGTTTGCTAGTGTAATATCAAGTGGAAGTGTCCCTTTGTATTCTTGTTTAATGTTCCCATTTCTTTACTTCAGACTGATTTTATGATATCCGAACCTGTGGTTAGGGTTTCATTCCATGGAATTTGACAATGTTTTTGCACTGAAACATCTTTACGTTAGCTTCTGTAGTTTTGCCTCCAGTGGTCAGGGCAGTTCCAGGAAAGATGGCAGAATTAGTCAGTTATTGTATGGTTTTTTTCCCTTCTGTCACAGTATGTGCTAGAAAACACTTTTGTTCTCCTGTTACATTCAAACAGGGCTGTGTACATGTGATTTTTCTACCAGTTCTCTTTCTTCCTGCCTGTTTGTTTCTTTTCTATTTCTGTGCTTTTATTCTTTAGTTTACTGATTTGCTTGCAATTACTGTGATGGTCTGTTTAGTGGAAAGTTAGTGCATTTGGTCACACTGGGTACAATTGCTAAATCCCCACTACTTTATAACATCTATCCCCAACATTTTGCTACTGCCTTATATTTCTTCATTTCAAGAATGATTCTAAGGTTATGCTTGAAAAGTATTTTCTCTTTTTCTATCATTTTACTGAACTTTATGGAATTTGTTTACAAAACAATGGGTACTTACACAAATTTCTGAATAAAAGATAGGTATAAATTGAGGTTTTGTGCAGGATTATATTACACTTCTGTAGCCTGCTTCATTGGTAATTCTGTGCTAAATCAGGCTTGAAGTTCAATGTTCCTATTCTGTGAGTTATTTACATGGAATTATTATTGCTTTTATGACATAAATTTTGTCTCTTTTTAAGGTATTATGGCAGGTTCAAACAGATCTGGAGATCTAAAGGATGCTCAGAAATCTATTCCTACTGGAACAATCTTGGCTATTTCAACTACGTCTTTTATTTGTATCCTTTATCCTTTTTTTCCTAGTCTGCATTCTGTGGGTATAACAGTATAAGTTTTTCATTGAAAAGTCCTTAGAGCTGCCTGAGTGTAAAATGAATGAAATCTAATCTGAAAAGAAATACTTTATATTTATCTCAAATATAAGTATTATTTATAAATAGTAATAATATATCACAAATTTTATGTGTAAATAGATATATATATATATCTATTCTATATTCTACTAGTGCTTCAAATTCCAAGAAAAAGAGAGATGTTATACTTAAGTGATGTAGAGGTTTTTAGCATCATGCTTCAGTTGGCAGATTGTTGTTAGACTCAGTATAACCCAGTCTTAAAGCAAACTACCAGCAATAGAAGTTGTCAGTCCTTCAAAACCTAGAGAACAGAAATGCTTAGTTGTATAAGAAAATACCTGTTCTGTTGCATGATGTGTGAACTGGCTACCTGCAATACTTCACAGGTCAGCTAGGTATCAAATACAGTCATAGAGAACATAAATTAAAATATTATTGCAGGGAGGAATTAAAAAAAACCCAACCACAAAAACATCAACCAGCCATGCAATACACACACTTCATTATGATGGATATCTTAATTTCATAATTAGGTCCAAAATGGTGGGGTTTCTCTATGTGATTATGTGTAGTGTAATCTTCCTTCAGTCTCAGTAACAGATCTCTCCTGTATAGTGTTGTTCGGTGCATGTATAGAAGGTGTGATATTAAGAGATAAGTAAGTCATATTCAACTTCTACTTAACTCCTGATCTACAACTGATATGTTGTGTCAGTTTTCACCCATGTAATTGCCTGATAATGTTTAAGGCACAATATGAAGCATGAAAGGAGTAAATGTAATAGAAATAAGTATGAATAGAATCTCCAGGTTTTGATAAACTTCTTCTGTAGGAAAAGATAAGTTGACTAAAATGAAACTGTTGTTAGGTTTCACATTTGTTTTCTTGCTGGTGTCTGGCTCTCTTTTCTACTGAGGCCTGGGTTTGCTTTTGGTGATGAAGCAGTGGCACTGGGATATTGTTTGAAAGGTGATGGAGTTGATGCTGAGACAACTCATTTCATTAGTCTAGAAGGAAAACCATAAGTTAAAAGCTTGATTCTAATCAAACCTAATACAAGCAGCAGCATGAAATCATGACAGGCTTTCCACACTGTCTCTCACAGCATCCTCATCGGCAAACTCAAGAACTGTGTTAGATGAGTGGACAGTGAGGTGCATTGAGAACTGGCTGAATGGCAGATCCCAGAGGGTTGTGATCAGTAGCACAGAGTCTAGTTGGAGGCCTGTCAGTAGTGATGACCCCCCATACTCTATACTCGGCCCAATATTGTTTTATTTATTCATCAGTAACTTGGATGAAGGGACAGAGTGCCTCCTCAGCAAGTTCACTGATGATACAAAACTGGAATGAGTGGCTCTACAGGCTGTGCTGCCCTTTAGAGAGGCCTCAACAGGGTGGATAAATGAGCAGAGAAGACCCTTCTGAAATTCAACAAGGGCAAATGCATCTGGGGAGGAATAACCCAGGCACCAGTACAGCTTGGGCACTCATGTGCTGGAAAGTAGCTCTGTGGAGAAGGACCTGGGTGTCCTGGTGGACAACAAACTGTCCATTAGCTAACAGTGTGCCCTTCTTCCCAGAAGGCCAGTGGTATCTTCGGGTACATTAGGAAGAGCACGGCCAGCAGGTTGACGAGGTGATCCTGTTCCTCCCCTCAGCCTAGTAAGGCTGCATCTGGAGTAATGTGTCCAGTTTTGAGCTCCTTTGTACAAGAGAGATCTGGAGCGCCTGGAGCAGGTCCAGTGGAGAGCTACAAAGTTGATCAAGGGACTGCAGCATCTCTTTTATGAGGAAAGGCTGAGGGAGCTGGGCCTGTTGAGCCTTGAGAAGAGATGACTGAGAGGGGACCTCATCAATATCCCTAAGTATCTGAAGGGAGAGTGTCAAGAGGATGGAGCCAGGCTCTTCTTGTTGGTGCCAACCAATAGGACAAGAGGCAACAGGCAGAAACTGATGCACAGGAAGTTCCTCCTGAATATGAGGAAGAACTTCTTTACTGTGTGAGTGACTGTGCACTGGACCAGGTTTCCCAAAGAGGTTGTAGATTCTCCCTCATTGGAGATATTCAGTAACCATCTGGGTGCAATCCTGTGCCATGTGCTCTAGGATGACACTGCTTGAGACTTCTTTACGAGTGACTGTGCACTGGACCAGGTTTCCCAAAGAGGTTGTAGATTCTCCCTCATTGGAGATATTCAGTAACCATCTGGGTGCAATCCTGTGCCATGTGCTCTAGGATGACACTGCTTGAGCAGGGAGGTTGGGCCAGATGACCCACTGTGCTTCCTTCCAACCTGACCCATTCTGTGATTCTGTGATTTTTATTTTAAAATGGTGTCACTGCTTTAGTCCAGGTTTCCCAAAGAGGTTGTAGATTCTCCCTCATTGGAGATATTCAGTAACCATCTGGGTGCAATCCTGTGCCATGTGCTCTAGGATGACACTGCTTGAGCAGGGAGGTTGGGCCAGATGACCCACTGTGCTTCCTTCCAACCTGACCCATTCTGTGATTCTGTGATTTTTATTTTAAAATGGTGTCACTGCTTTAGTGTTAAAATAAAAATTTTTTCAAAGTAAATATAAAAACCAAATCAAATTGCTGAAGAAATAGTAAATTAATTCTTAGAAATTAATGCAAAGCTAATATCTATAAATTCACATTTTTCAAAGTAACATCTTTGATATTTACTGGGAGCAGAAGGATGTGGAATTTTGCAAGCCGTGATCTATCACTAGAGCAGGATGCATTGTAGCAAGAGCATTGAATCCATGAAATTTCGTTTACAGTGCTGCCAGTTCTTGTTTGGCTGAAATCCATCATTAACAGGAAAGTGTGTGGATTTTAGTCTTGTTTAAAGACTGGTTTGGGTTTTCATTATGATTGTCGTATCTGCCATGGGAAAAAGTAGCTTTCAGTGTTCCATTCATCTCTTCAAGTTACTCCTACGCCGTGTTTAATTAAAACACAGGCATTAGAATTTGAATTAGGAATAAATGTACAGCTCTGTAAGTGTTGCCATTGAAGCATAATATGTTTGTTCTCCTATAATTTTTAAAGGGTGTGATTTCCTATCTGCTGAAAATAGTATGCATCCAAGCTCGGGCATATGCAAGAATTTGAACATAGGCTCATTATATTAGCCTGATAGCTGTGTTTCTTGACCCTGCTTTAAAAGCAGGTCTGAAAAGACAGAAAGCATTTAATTTCTGTAGCCTGTTCTTTTCTCTGTTATATAATTTGAAAAACCTGAAAACACTGGGGAAAAAAACTAATGATTCTATCACAGGTGTAGGTAGTCTTAAAAAATTGATTTTAGCTGCTTGCTAGCAAAAGTAAGATGAACTACAAGAATTTTACTTGCTTTTAAAACAAAAAAGTCAGTTTGAAAGAGGGTGAGAGGGATGAAGAACTTGCAGGTGTCATCTGTAAATTAACATAAAGCTGTGAATCTAAAAATAAAAAGGGCAGTAGTATTGGATGGGACACTTAGAACTACTGAAAGTACCTCTTCCTGGCTTCCACCTGCTTGTTTGTCATAGTATTAAAAAAATTGCGTCAGGTAGCACAACAGTCAGAAGATGCGGAAAGCTTGAGATGGTTTTGTCTAGGAATTTCTGTGTTTACTTGTCTATATGTCAGTGTCACACCATGAAAAGGAAATACGTTTTGCAAATCTCCTGCTTATGCCCCAGGCTGTACCTGTATTACTTGTAGAACAGACTTCTGCAGTCTAGTTCCTAGCCGTCACAAAGCTCTGTAAGATGCATATATATGTACTTCTGCTATTGCTGTTAATTCTCTAAAGTTTGCCAAGCATGTCTGCTTTGAGGTAGCACTTAATGTGAAGCAATTATAACATATTTTCTTTAAAATAGCAGAATAAAGTGGGATTGGTTGGCTGGGAAATGCCATAGTGCAGACTGTAGCACAGTGTTTATTGTTAACAGGTGCTTTTGTGCAGAAAGATTGAAATGTGGGTGCTGTAGCTATGGTACAAGTTATTACTGATTGTTTGTATGGTTTGGTTTTGATTTTGTTATTTTTGTTTCCCATGTTCTCTCCTAAGGTTTGGAGAAGCAGTTAATGGAAATCTAGTGGTTGGTACGCTGGCCTGGCCTTCTCCATGGGTTATTGTGATTGGTTCATTCTTTTCAACATGTGGTGCTGGTCTGCAGAGTCTCACTGGTGCACCCCGTCTGTTACAGGCCATTGCAAGAGATGGCATTGTACCGTTTATTCAAGTGAGATATTTTTTTTTCTTTACAATGCTCCAAATGTGGCTTCTATTTTGACAAAAAAAAATGAGGCATTACATCTGCTGTTCCTGTTGAGCTGTAGGAAAACATTTGGAGCTCAGTTCTATTTGTATGCAATAGTAGATCAAGCTATTGTAGGACAAAGTTTGAACTTTAATATTTTTGTGCATTGCAATTCAATTATATTTGTTTTTACACATAGAAGTTAGTGATTCCAAACTGTGAACATAAGTCTTCCATAAATGGAAATAAGTGAACTAAGAAGCAACTAACAACTGAAGTTCTCAAATCAGATTTTTCTCAAAGGAAAGAAGGGAGCTGGCAAACCAAAGATGATTTGTGGTCGGGCTGAGCTGCTTCTGCAGAATCTGGATGACTAGACTTGAGTTTAAAATAAATAAATAAAACTCCAAAGGATAATATTGTCTGGAGAGCAGAGCTGTCATTTCTGTGGTGAAGCTTGGAGTTTGAAAGCTTACCTTAAGACTTGCAAGACTTTCTGTGACAGGAGATAAATACACTGAGTATGCTAGGGTGAGAGGACTGAGTGGTGGTGGACTTTGACTTGTCGATGGAAATGGGTTGTAATGCAATGAATTGTAAATGCTGTGTTGTATTGAGAGAAGTAAAAATTTGGTACTGAATGAGAGGATGCCAGTATGATTACATCTTATCAGGACTAGATTTGAAAGGAATGAAGAATCAGAAGGAAAAGAAAACGTGGTTTGGGAAGTGAGAGAAAGGGAATCCAAGAGAAGCAGGATTTTTAAAGAGGGATTTGAGATGTGCTTGCAGTTTTGGAGTGATATGGCTGCTGCATGGGCAATCAAGGAAATGAATGTATGAAGAATAATATAGGAACAGGATTATGGCATGTTTAAGGAAAAAAAGCCCACAAAATACCTGACATGTGCAGAAAAAAAGGGGATTTTAATACAATGATAGGAAAATGGATGGATGTCAGGAAGCTAAGGAAAGATGATGATATGGAGAATGAATGAGGACTTATTCTCTATAATTAATTGAATGGAGGAATATGGAGGAGAATAAATGGAAATTCAGGCGAAGCATTTTGCCATCTATCACCAGTATATCTGGATAGAATTCTCCACAAAGGAAATTACCACATGCAAAAAAATTTTGGTAGGGCTCTGTGCAGGATCATAGGCTCATCTAAGCCTCTTTAAAGGTCAATGTTATGTGGATAAGTACTGAATTGACACATCATTTCTATGTTATAAAAAATGCTGCCCTCAACTATATTAGCTTTTTATAGATTGTACATAAATCTCTGATGCATGTGGATTTTAAGTTACTTAAGAATGTTTCAACAGCAGCTGCAATAGAACTTTAATGTTATGTAGTCATTGCTTACTTTATTAAACATTTTTCATATTGGAAATGTGCATTTTGCAATTTCGGTTTTGGATTTTTGCAGTATAGAGTGCTTTATTTTCCTATGTAACTAATGCCTGCTTTTAGTTAGAGTTAGAACTAAGTTAGCTAGTTCACAATCTGCACCATTGTTCCTAACCGTATAATAAACAGCTTTCCCTAATCTCACTGTTTACTTGAATTGAACTAGATATTTGGTCATGGAAAAGCAAATGGAGAACCAACTTGGGCTCTACTTCTCACTGCTGGTATTTGTGAAATAGGAATTTTGATAGCCTCATTGGACAGTGTAGCACCAATTCTTTCAATGTAAGTATGAATGTGGTGTTTTGTGTTCTTCAGCTAAATAGTATTTTAATTTTAAATTACCTAGATAATTATTTTTCTTATTGAAATAATACATGCTAGACTTTGTTTTCTAGCAAATTGTGTTCCTATTTGATCCTGGAGATAATATGAAAGAACAAAATGTTTCGGCTGGCACTAATTTCTAGGCACAAAAAACTTTTTCCATGACAGAGTTCTTGAATGCTAATAAAAATGTGTTTCACTTTTTACAAAACTGGATTTTTACAATAAAATTCCTGCTATTTTAGGTCAAGTGCATCTAACGGAGACAAAAAACAACTTGATATTTTAGGATATGAACTGAATTTTATTTTACTGTCTTGGAAGTTCATCCCATGTGTGTTATGGGTTGACCCCAGAAGGCAGCTCAGCCCCACACATCTGCTTGTTCACTGCCTGCCCCCAGTGTGATGGGGGAGAGAATGGGAAGAGTTAAAGTGAGAAAACTTCTGGTTTGAGATAAAGACAGTTTAATAGGTAAGGCAGAAGCTCCACACGCAAGCCAAGAAAACAATAGGCAGATGTTTAGCCATTTCCAGGAAAGAAGGGCTTCGCCCATACTAACTGTTGCTAGGAAAAGCAAACACCTTTAAGTCTGAATGTTCTGCCCTCTTCCTCTTTTCCCTGAGCTGCTACTGCTGAGCATACCATACAGTATTGGGTATCATGGTGGTCATATGTGCCAGCTGTGTCCCCTTCCCAAGACTATTTGCTGGCAGGACAGAAAAAAAGCCAGAAAGGAGCTAAAACATCCCTGAGTTATCAGCACTGTTTAGGTTACAAATCTAGAACATAGCACCATCTGACCTACTATGAGGAAAACTAAATGTCCCAGCCAAAAACAATACACTGTGAATGACAGTTATTTGCTACATTGTCTCTGAAATATTTGAGGCTTTATATTATGCTGATATCATATTTTGAGGCCTAATATTCTACAAGTAATCTTACTCTGTCTTGTGTTCTGTTGGCCACTGTGAACACAGTGCACATGTACATGTTCCTATCCTTTTTTTTTTTTGATTTTGTTTACCATTTTAATGCACCTCTGTCCAGCTAATTTATTGGTAAATGCTCTTTTTTTTCTTTACAGGTTTTTCCTTATGTGCTATATGTTTGTAAATCTGGCTTGTGCAGTTCAGACGCTTTTACGGACTCCCAACTGGAGACCTCGTTTCAAGTATTACCATTGGTAGGGAATATTTCTTTATTCAGAGGAGTTAAGACTAACTATGCAGCCCCAAATTGTTGATTTTATTGCAGTAATAACTCCAGACCTCCTTTCTGACTTAAATGAGTTATGATTCATGCAGTGAATACTTTAAGAGCAACATTTGTTTTCATGTGTTTGGAATAATGCTAGTATTAACAGTGATCATGAAAACATGTGGATAATGTAGGTGGTTTGGGAAGGGGTTACAGGATGACATTTTGTATTGTTTATAAGCCAGGTGGTCTTCTGACCATGTGAAAATGAGGGTGAAAACCCATAAAATCTGTCTTTTACATATATAGCTAAGGAGAACTGGTAAAAGTGTTCAAGAAGGTTGGTACAGTTTAACTTGCAAAAAAAATGTTGCATTTGCAAAAAACATATGTTTTCATTATGCAAAAAATACACAACCCCCAAACTTTTACAGAACAAAAATGATCTCATTCAATATACATCAGTTGGCTCATTAATAATATGATCAGTAGTTTTAAAATATGCTTTGGACATTGCCTTTGATAACTGAGGTAGACAGATACCTGACAATGTCAGTAAAGGTCAATTATACAAAAGGTTGAGGGTGTATTTTTTTTGTTTAGTCTTTTTCTTAATGGCTGAAGAGTTTAAACATTTCAAACTAATATTGGGAAATATCTTCACTATTTTTTAACTGTATGTTAAAAATACATAATTTAATTAACAGTAATTCTGTTGAGAAGTTTTAGTGCTGAAATACCTTGAAGACTAGAGCCTTTAGGAGGTAAGCTGGCCTGAATCTAGGATGTAAGAGTTGCTTATTGTTTTCCCTTTTAAAGAGTTGAATGAAAATGTAATGTTGCTGGTTCAGCTTTGATAAAACTTCATTAATATTCTCAGTAGTCACATATTAGTTTGGCACCTAACTCTCCAAATACAATATATTTGGCAACAATTCCTGTTTATGCTTTTCTCAGAGAGATCAGTGAGCCAGCTGATTCACTGTGTGCCTACTTCTAGCCAAAGCCAGTATTGGAATGCTTGGCCAGAACTGGGGTGGGTTTTCATTTTTTGAGTGAAAGTAGTCTTGGATTAATTAAAGCATGAAAAAGCAGCTCTTGTTCTTTTAGACAAACTGCAAGATTGGTGTCCTCTGAACAGGTAGAAAGCATTCCCTTGGTTTCAAACTGGACTCAATACTTGCATGTACTAAAAAAACAAAGTAAAGGTACCAAACAGAACTTGGGTCTTAGTGTCAATATTGGGAAAGCTAGCTCTAATTTGGAAGTGAATTGAAAAGAAATTTGGGGTGTTGTATGTGACTAACAGTATACACAAAACTGTCAATTCTGAGATGATTTGCATCTGTCTAATAATAGTGTGGTGGGCAAACCAGGCTTATATACTTTAGTCTGGGCATACTTCTGTAATTTTTTCAGCTTACACTCATGCTTTCTTCATAGGCTTTGAAAAATTGTTTTCTGTATTCTCTTTTAATGTCTTGTGTTATAGCCTAAGAAACAGGCTGCAACAGAATTGAAGAATAGAGTTGATGAGTCAAATTTAATTTAAACTACTATTTCTACTGGGAGTAACAATGTTGTTTATTATTGTTTGAATGTTTTTTAGCTTAAATTCAAATCAGTGGTAAATGATAGCAATGTGTTTTGAAATTGACCTTACTTGGAGGTACTGATAGAGTTTCAGCATTGACAAATGTAGTAAATCTATTATTATATCTAATTCATTTGTATTATTTATGTCACACAAAGGTTCAGAATGTAATTATCTTTTTAATAAGCTGAAATTGGTAAAATGTATTTTTACTTCTATAGTAGCCATAAAACGGCCTTTGATGAAGAAAGGGCTTTCTGGGAGTTAACTTAAATAAGAAATTGACTTTGTAGAACATTTACATGCCTATTTAAAAAAATGGAAAAAAATGGTTTCTTTTAGGACTCTTTCATTCCTGGGGATGAGTTTATGTCTTGCCTTGATGTTCATTTGCTCTTGGTACTATGCTTTGATTGCCATGCTAATCGCAGGATGTATATACAAATACATAGAATATAGAGGGTAAGACCATATATCTTATTTATCCTATATTTAATATCTTTAGCATTCAGCAAAAAGCCCTATTGTATAAAATAGATACAACTGAAGTAATAAAGGTCTGAGTATTCCTCGGAACAAGGTAAGATCCTGTCTCTGTTAAGGGTTGTAAGTTCTCAGATTCACATTTCTCTGGAAGCTCTGTTCCAAACTTCTCATCAGCCAGAACTAATCAAAATATGAACCAATAAGGGTGGGAGACTTTTCACTGGAGCAGAGATGATGGTGTAAAATTTTGGTGCTTCAGGAACATCACCTTTTAATATCAAGCAGTAACTATTACAGAACGCTTATATTATTATTATCTCGTGCTAAACCTCAAAACCTCTACTTTTTTTTTGTGTGGACTTTAGCACTTTTTAGTGCTAAAGTTAACCAGTAACTCTAAACAGAGTTAATCATACTGAACAATCCAGAGCACCCACTGAAAATTGTCTGTTTTCTGAGGGCTTAGATAATCTTTAAATTGCAACATACTTTGCATTGTATGCATTTGACAAGAGACAGAGTCACACCTGTAGGAAATGCTACCTGTAGGAGACTTGAAGAACATGCTGAATTCAGAAAAAAAACCAAAGAAAACTGAAAGAGCAAACAACCCAAACCCCCCCAACTAAACAACATATACAAACACTAGAGGTGATTATGATCAGTGTGTGCTGCATGAACATAAGAGAGAGGGAGGACAGGCAAGGGAGATGGACCCCTTGCCATAGTAGAATTCCAACAAAGAAAACACTGTGTGAGGCTAACAGTTCTTATTTGGTTGGCCGCTATAGGTTTATATTGGAAGAGAATGGACTGGAAAATGGGGGAAGATTGAAAGTGGTCAGGAGGGTAGGTGGAGCTTTAGGCTTACCTGGGAGAAGGCTGTAGTGGTGGTGTTGAGGGGGAAGATAGATTACGCTAATCCATAGAAAGTTAAGTTTCTCTTATTAATTTTGCTGCTTTAAAACAATTCCTCTTAAGGAGCCTTCACTTACTCATTCTAGTGCTAAAAGGCAGCTTAAGTAGCCTTCACAATTACAAAAATGCTTTTAAGTATGAATAAAATAGGCCATAGTAAATATTAATAAATACTTAAGACAAAATTACCTTGAAGGGACCTGAAGCTGCTTCACAAGCAAACCTGCAAGACAAGGTTTTTTCATGCATTCATGCAAAAAAAAAAGATCATTTTTACACCCATTATCCCCTACATGAGAAAATGTACTTATTTTGTATAAATAAAAAGGACCCTGTTAATTGAATCTCTTCTGCATCCCAAAGAGCGGAAAAAGAATGGGGCGATGGAATCCGAGGTCTGTCCCTGAATGCAGCTCGCTATGCTTTGCTTCGTGTTGAAGATGGTCCTCCTCACACCAAGAATTGGAGGTAGAGTCCTATGTTTTCCAAGGTCACATAATTCTTGAAATATGTACATGTGTTGGGAATACTACTGGTAAAGCTAATGGCCAAAGTGAAATTCACTAGTAAAATAAAGTTTTATCTTGGGCATGGCAAGGATGTCATTACAGTAGTATTATTTTCTCACAGTAGAATGCAACTTATGGTTAGCATGTAATCTACTTTGCTGGAAATATGGGCAAACTAACTTGAACTTTAATCCATGTGGTGTTGACTTGGTTTTCAAAAGTGCAGAAGAATCTTAATGTTTGATTATTCATAGATTTTTTTTCAGATTTAAAGGAACAGCTTTCCTTGAGTCTGTCTCTATAAAAGAAACACTGTATTTCCATAAGTGGGGTTTTTTTGCTTCTGTATATGTTCCCTCTGAAATACGTTGTATAAATATACAGAGGATCCTTTATTTGTTTAAATTCATTTTTGTGGCAGTCTTTTTTCATATGGCTTCATTCAATAGTAACACTTTCTAAATTGCTTAGATAGCGTAAAAACAAAAATCTCACAATTGCTGTCCATTTGTATGTAACGAGGTTAGATGTCCACTGTTATTTTTGCAATTTTTTTTAACTTGTTATATTACCAATTTTCTCAAAGCCAACATCAAAAATTACTTGACATTTAAGATCAGAAGAACATTTACACATTGTCACTTCTGGTGAATGCAGTGCAAATCAGGAGAACTCTGATCAATGGAACACACAAAAAAGGAATTGCTGTTAAATGTGACGCTTCAATTATAGTCACTGTTCAGTGATAGTATCCCTGGGTGCAGACACATGCAATATTCTGTTGCCCTTCAGTGTAATGGCATTATTTTACCCTTTGTTCTGCCTCTGATGAACTTGGCATCTCAGAGGCACCAATGTAATGTAGTGTTGACACTCCTGTTACATACCTGACTGCTTCAGTTCCAAACAAATTAGCCTTCTGTTGTGTCAATGTAATTGCTAGAACTGGACCATCTTGTTATGTCTTAAACTGTGCTGGTTTGTGCCTACTCTTTGTCATTATTTTGAATTTGTAACAATGATAGGAAAAGTATAAAATGTTGGTTTGGGAAAAGTAAACAGATTGGATATTGATTTAAAGGAAATAGAATGCATCCTCATCTAGTATGCAGTTGAAACTGAACTTGGGGTACTATCAGTATTGTTAGGGGTTTTGGACAGACCTGTGCAGATTGAGGAATGGGTCCGTAAGAACATCATGAAAATCCAGAAGGATAAGTGCGAAGTTCAGTACCTGGCACAGGCATGTCCAGTGTAGCAATACAAGACTGGAAACCTGCTCTGGTGAAAAGGACCTGTGGTTCCCAGTAGGTAGGAAGCCAGCAGCGTGTCTTGGCAGTGATATGATGAACTATATCAACAGGAACACAAACAGTACATTAAGAAGTAAATATATTGGGTGATAATATTCCTTGTTGTTCAGCACTCACTAGAATACATCTAGAATATTTCATCCAGGTTTAGGTGCCCTAATGTAGGAATGACAGCAGTAAGCTGGGGTGGGTTCAGGATAGGACGACAGAGATGATAGTTGGAACATAGGAACATATCTCCTGTGGGGAGAGGCTGAGGGAAGTTATGCTTATTCAGCTTGGAGAAGGCTGAAAGGGAGCATAAAAGCTATTGTAACTGGCTAGTAACTGTCCAAAACCTGAAAGGTTGCTGAGAAGATAGTCAGACTCCTTACAGCAGTATATGGTAGGAGACACAGAACATGATAAAATAATGAAGCATTAAAGAGGTTACCAGATGTGATATAATCTCTTTCTGGAGGTTTTCAAGATCCAGCTGGATGGAGCTGTAAACAATGTGATGTGCATTCAATGTTAAGTCATTTCACGTAGCAGGTTGCACTAGATGACATTGGAAGGGTGGTAACTTAGATTCAATAATTTTCTGAGTAAAACTGTTCTTTAATGGAGCTTTTCAGAAGGATGGTATGCTGGTTTATGTAGCTACTTTGTACCTGAAGTGTTCTTGCTATTGCAAATTATTGCTTCCTTGATTAATAGTTGACTGTCTTCCATTGAATTAAGCACTTAATCTGCATTTGAGTAATTGTTAATTTTAATTTTCCAATTCTTCCTTACTTATGAATCTGTGTATATGCTTAACTTTTTTTTTTTTTTTTTTTCCCCCCCAGGCCACAAGTTTTGGTCTTACTAAACTTGGATAACGAGCAGTTAGTGAAACACCCAAGATTGCTTTCTTTCACCTCTCAGTTGAAGGCTGGTAAAGGACTGACTATTGTGGGCTCTGTGCTTGAGGGAGTCTACTTAGATAAATGTACAGAAACTCATAAAGCTGAAGAGGTATGTAAAAGCTTGCAAATACTTGTAATTTACATTAGCATTTAAATGGTGCATCTGGGTTTGGATAATTCATGTCTTGACTTAGAACAGACTTGTAAAATATTGAATAAAGCATCTATTTTTGCTATCAGCACAGTCAATGATTGTATAAAAAGAATAGGTTGATGTATGTAGCAAAATGTTTTATAAAATTTTCCAATAGGATGAGACAATACTGACATATCTTAGCTTTTTATATTCTTTAATACTGAGAGCCCTGGGCTTACAATCAAATTGCATTCTTGAAAAAAACACAAGTGATGGAATTTTAAGAAATTACCTTATAAGGAAAACACGTTTCTTTTTTCCATGTGTCTTAGCATACTTTCCATGATCTTGCACAGAAGTGAGGCTGACCAGTCTGTAGTTCCTGGGTCTTCTGCTTTCCCCTTTTTAAAATTGGGAGTTATATTTCAAGTACTCAGGGACTTCCCCTGATTGCCATGATTAACATCATCCTCATGATGTGATTTTCTACATAGCAGAGTTAGGATTAGGAGTAGTCTTTGTTGGAAAACTGTAAACAGCATTCTTCTTGAGATCCTTTACTTTCTTTCTCTCTTTTTTTTTTTTCCTTTCCTGTTTATCCCATATCTCGAGATAAGGTAGGATGAAGTAGGGAAAAGTTTTAAGTGGTCATATCATTTAAGATGACATGTAACTATGCTTACAAACAAGTGAATTTAATTTGAATGTTTCTATAATAATAATTACTGTATTTGCTTACCTATGCAAACTCTCCTACATCTAACTTTATGGAGTGGGGAAACATTTTGAGAAAATACCATATTTCCTGTATTTTATTGAATAAAACCTTCAAAAGTATGTTTTGATTGCCATTTTATCTTCAAAATTTGTTGATTTCTTCAGTGTTGTTCAAAAGAGTCTACTATTGTGATCCAAGTCATGTTCAAAGCTGTGTAAAAACACCTGTGATTTATTCAGACCTGGTATCTTTAAAATAGATGAGCATTGGAGATATTGAAATGGACTTAACAAAGCTAACCATTTTTTTCACAGTTTTGCTCTCCTCCCTCTTAGTATTCAGGTTTGGCCACAGTGGTTTTTAAAATAGCAAAGTATAAAGCCTATGTGATATTGCATGAATAGGCTCCAGGAGAGCAGTTAGCTTGAAAACATGGTGGGAAAAGTCTACAATGATATATTGTGAAAGTAATTGTTATTAAGGTGTTACTGTCAACATGTGTAAGTAGAAAACAAGACAGAGAATACAAAATCGACCTATGAAATAAAATGAAAAACTCCTTTAAACAGAAACTGTTTACCCTTGAGGACTTGAAACGTTACCTGTAGTTGGCTTAACGTAAAGTCAACTATGTTTCTGAGAGAATAAAAGGGAATGCGTTTAAAGGAGGCCTGATCCATGGGTTCTTCAGAAAGTCAGACCTGGTGTCATTCAGGAACCTATTCCTTTTAAAATGGAAATGAAGATTAATTGTAAAAGTTTGAGCATCTGGAGGCCTCATTGGTTCTGGAAGATTTACACTAGAAAGTGTTTCTAGGAGACATGTAGGAAATCAAAGATTTTTCCTGTCTGTATTTTAAAAAGAAAAGAGCAGCTATTTAAACTGATATGCCCTGATATCATTTGCACAGACAGACTTGTTAGCTTTGCTAACAAGTCCTCTGAAGACTTTTTTGTCTTCTAAGCAGGGTTTCTGATGTGAAGCCACACTGAGTGCCAGGCATTCTCTGATGAAATCTGTTCCTGATGATCTTTGACAGGAATTTTGGTGCTTCTAAAACTCCAAATATTGATGTGAAACCATGCTGACCTCCCACAGAAGTTCATTGAATATGATGGGATTTTTAAAGTTATTTCATCAGAGGAATAGTTAACACCAAAGCTGATGTTCCCTAGTCAACCTTGATACCATTTTGAATGCTTCTTTTAAACTACTTGGTTATGTGTCTGCATGTTTGTCAGTGTTTAAATTAAGAGGAGCCATCTTGAAATTGAAAGGGTGTGGGATATTTAATCTTGTCTATTTATCTTGTCATTAGTCTTGTCATTACTTAGACAGTGATTCCAATGGTCTCCTGCACATCAGTTTTTCCATGTTTGGAGCTGATCAACTAACCAGTCTCTTAATGTCAAAGATGTTTTAGGAACCTTCTTTTTTTTTAATTTATTTTGACTTTACCTGAAGCAGTGTTACTTTACTGCTCTTTATCAATGTGTTTTCAGTCATGTCTCGTTCATTCTTCTGTGGAAATAAAAGGCTGAATAATTAAATAATTAAAATAATAAAAAACTGTGTATGGTGTCTTTTAGGGGAGGTTGTGTTTGGAGCTTTAGTTTTCATGGAATAATACTCATGCTTTTGAAATTAGTCATTTCTTGATGTTGGTTCTGCATTGTTGATAATGTTTTACTATTATTAGTGCTGTTACTCCTGGTATTTATCATCAGTGTTGATGATTTTATTTTCCCACGCACAATCTTCCTTTTACAGAATGTTAAGGCCTTAATGGGAGTAGAAAAGACTAAAGGATTTTGCCAGATTGTGGTGTCTCCTAACTTCAGAGATGGAATATCCTACTTGATTCAGTCAGCTGGTCTAGGAGGGATGAAGCACAACACAGTCCTGATGGCATGGCCACAGTCATGGAAGCAGACAGAAAATCGTTTCTCATGGAAAAATTTTGTTGGTATGTGTTTATTGACTTTCTCCTATGCATTTGTAATACAACTATGTAACTAATGTATTTGCTATGTGGAGGATATGTGATATAGAGCATCTGGTGGACAACTGACTATTTCCCCACATCTGATTTTATCTGGAGTGGGTTTTCTCAGACCTCTTAGACCTTGGCTTTGCTTGTTCTTCTTCCTCTTTTGCCTCAGCAGAAGCCTTTAAATTTAAAACAAAAACTATGAATGAAAATTTCAAGTTCTTGATTAAATATCTTGTTTTCCCTTGCAGATACTGTACGAGAAACAACAGCAGCTCAGCAAGCGCTTTTGGTGGCTAAAAACATTGACTTATTTCCAACAAATCAAGAACGTTTTACTGAAGGAAACATAGATGTGTGGTGGATTGTTCATGATGGTGGTATGCTGATGTTACTGCCTTTCCTCCTTCGACAGCACAAGGCAAGGACAACAGAAAATGGCTGGGACTTCATTAAGTACTCTCTCACTTTGTTAGAATCATGCAAGGGGATAGCAATCACAGTGCTACAAACAGTTGTAATGTATCTTTTTGGTAGGTTTGGAGAAAATGTAAAATGCGTATCTTCACTGTCGCTCAAATGGATGATAATAGCATTCAAATGAAGAAGGATCTTCAGATGTTCTTATACCATCTTAGACTGAATGCTGAAGTGGAGGTTGTTGAAATGGTATGTTACTACATATTTTTAAGGTGCAACTGGGACTAATCTTTTAGTTTAAAGAGATTTAGCTTTTTTTCACATGAAGAGATATTAGCCCAAATATACAAAGGGAAAGACTGCAGTCCCACCAAGAACAAGAAGTTTTGTAAAGCATCATTATCTTATTGTGTCACAATGCTAGTGTGTGTAGTGGTGAGTTTTAATGGTTTTTTCATTAGGTTTTGAGCTGTTTTGATGTGTTAATGCCTACTTTATTTATGAGGAATAGTCCATAGAGATAGTTGATTCAGGGATGAAAAAACAGACATTGAAATGGAAAGCTTAATGTGCTTAATCTAAATAAGCCATGATATCTGATGTGAGAGAGGGTGAACATGTTTGTGTCTCCAACTGCTGTATCAATATCTCCCTGGAATAAGGAATCCCTAGGCTCCAATGTCAGTTACTTTTGGTATTGCCAACCTCAGTCAGCATTGAACAGCAAAACTATATAGTTACAGATTCACAAGTCAAATAGTGACAAAATTAATTTTGTAACTTTTTTTCCTTTTTAAAATATGGGTGATAAACTGTTGCAGAGAAAGGTCTAAAGCTGTCTAGACCCACTTTTTTTGTCAACTAAGGACTTAATTTCCAGCACTCAAAGGTGAATAGCATAAGTCCAAAGTAAGATGCACAAAAAGCCCCCAAAACCCCTAAATGTTTAAGCTCATTTTGAAGAGGAGTCCATTGGTTCAAAACTTCTACTCCCACTAGTTCCTAGAATGACCAAAACCAATTAAAAAGATTTATCATGCTGATCAGCCATAAAGCAAATTTTAAGAATAATTTTAAATTACTTATGAAAAAAACTACTTTTGAAAAATTTGGTTAGTATTTCTAACTAGGAAGTAAGGTAGATCCTTTTGTTTCTTTTATTGTTCTCTGCTTGGAGTGCTAACTATGTAAGTCTAAAGTGTTGTGGCATGTGCAGTTGAAAGAACAGAGTGCTGTAAAAAGACTCAGCCTTGGTTAGATTTTTGAGCAGAAGACAGTATAGGAAGTACAAGTTATTCTTTTACTATGTGGTTAATATTTAATCCTGAGAATCTCCCGAAATGTAAGAGACACTTTACAAGTTAGTGATAACACAGATGACTGCTAGAGGTTTTTACATTGTGTTTTAGTTTAGAGCCAGTATGAGAATACATGCCAGAATTTCTTCATAATTGCTTCTGTTTGTGAACATTTCTCCCTGGTGAAAGGGCAATGTGTTATTTTGTGCCTCTAGGCACTTTTTAAGGAAATGTGTGCACATGTGCTCAGGTGGCAGCAATGCAGACCCAGTTTAAATAAGTACTTTCAACCCTTTCTCACTTCTGCAGCCTAATTGTAACATTATCCTGGAATGTCTGTCCCAAGTACATAAAATTTAGGTAAAATCACAATAATATATAGTAGGATAGTTCACTGTATGAAATTGCTGTTTGAAGATTGAGTTTTAAAAATGAGGTAGAAATGATTGATCAGTTCTGTGCTTGGGATTAATGCCATAAATACATCCAGGAGTGAATGTGGCACACTTTCTAAATGTTGTTCTTTTAAATAGTACTTCTGGTGTTTCTAATGCCAATTTCTTCTGCAGTTTGAAAATGATATTTCTGCATTCACGTATGAGAAGACACTTATGATGGAACAGCGATCTCAGATGCTGAAGCAGATGCAGCTATCAAAGAATGAAAGGGAAAGGGAGGTAAGGACTTTGGCTTTGCAATATGTTCTGAAAGTACTCTTTCTTGGCTGTGGCTTCTAATCAGTTTCTAACTAATCAAAGATTTTCATAATTGCATTGTGTTTCTCTACAACAGCTTTCATTTGCAAGGTTAAAGTAATGTGGGGAAAGAAATAATTTCTTATTTGAACAGATGTTGAGAGTTTTCCTGTTCTTGTTAAGATGAATGCAAGTATTAATAAACAGAACATTTGAGCGTCAGTGTGGAATATATTCAGAGCATTTCCAAACTTGACATCAGTAGCTAAGGTTCATGATTATGCAGATTGACTGATTAGCTTTGATTATGATTTGGTCTTAGAGTCATAGAATTATTTAGGTTGAAAAAGATCTTTAAATCAAGTCCAACAAATAACTAAACACTGTCAAGTCCACCATTAAACCAAGTCCCTAGTTGTATCATCTTTTTAGTGATATAAATGGTAGTAAATGCTTTTGCTTCACTTAAATAACTTACATATCTCTACTGTGTTTAACTGTTAATTTGTAAAATAGCTAATTTTTTTTCTTGTGGCTTTTTTTCCCGTGTACTGATAATGGTAACTTATTTTTGTCCTAAGCCTTTTTGGTGTTAATCCTGTAAGTCCAAGCAGTTTGGTTTTTTCAGTTCCCCCCACCTCCCGCTTCTGTCTGTATTCCTTTTTCCGCTTCACATGAATTTTTGGAGGTTCCTCAGTGTGCTGCTGTAAATCCTCTTTATCCATGTTGTGGTAGTTTTCTTTTGATTTGAGCCTGCCTAACCTCGTTGCAGTAAAAAAGGAAACTTCTCTGTACCCCTTATTCAGAGTTATTGTTTCTTTAGGGAACAGTAGTATTTTTCCAGTGGAGTTTGAGTGATTAATCTGCATATTGTAGATTTCTAAGGATTTAACTTCCACACAAATACTTTAGAAGTAGCCCAAGGACCTAATACGCTGTAGTCTATAGCATATAAATTGCAGAGTAGACAAAAGAATTTCTTCTCAGCTCTGAGTTGGTTGGAATGTGGACTATACTTCAGAGTGTTGTTTGTGTGAAAGTTTTTCTTTCTTTCTATTCCCCCTCTCCATATATTTTTCTTTCTTTTCTGCTCACTTTTATCTGAAATAATCACCATTACAGCTTCAGCTTGTTCCTTCATATCAGGTAGGGTAAAAGCTGAGATGTTCAGAATACCATTGAATTTATTTCATGGTCTGAAGTAAAATCCTCGATAATTCCAAGAACCTCTAGTGCCTAATTCCTGCCTTGTCCAAAAATAAAAGTGATACCTGTCTGTTTCCGATTAGGGTATCTAAACCTACCTTGTTCTTTTGTATTTTCATCAGAAAATGTGATTTAGTTAAGCCTTCGCTTCCTCTGGAGTGACAGGTTGAGTATATGCACTCAGTGTGGCAGGCTCTTTCCTAATCTGTTCATCTTCTCTTAAAATGAGCTGAGCCATTCCCTCCAGTTTTTTTTTATTTATGGCAGCCAAAACATTTCTCTCATTAGTATCACTAGTTCAAATTAGTATTGCTTTTGTTTTCATTATGTCTCCAGACATTCAAATATAACCTCATTCCAGTTTTGAACATGAGTGTAATTTGGTTTCCTGTTACCACCAAGATGAGTAACCTCACTTTTGTTCTTGTGTGCTTCAAACAAGACTCAAACCTTCTCAAAAAGGAGAATATGGTTTTGTGCAGCATTCTTTTGCTGTTTCCCTCATAGGCATGTTTTTGTCCCTCACCCTCCTTTTATGTGGCACTTTTAAAATGGAATTTATTTGATCTTGCCTTTGGGTTTTCTTGTAGAAATGGAGGTTAGGGACTCAGTGGATTTTTGTTTCCTTTTTTTAGAAACTTGGTTGATTTGCTTCTATTGGAAGTGTAAATATAACATGTGCCTCCAAAGCATAAGATAGGCAAACTTAGGTGCAACTGCCAAACATTTATTTATTTGACTTTTGTCAATAGTGCTACAAAGGTGAAGGAAAACACTTCCTTCATTTCCTTGCTTCCCTTTCTGGTGGCTGTTAGCTTCTTTCCCTGACTAATCCTGACTAAATGACTGTTGGGTCAGGCAAAGATAGTGGGACCTGTGAGAAGGTAATAATCCATCCCACCACTACATTGTGTTGAGTTGTGCTGTTAGATAAGTGGGAGAAATCTGGGTACATGTAGGTGAGGAGCACAATTATAGATTTTGCCTCACTGATTTTTAGAGTTGGAAAGTAGCTTTCTCATGTGCTTAAATTTTTTTCATATTTTGATTGTAATTGAATAGAATAAACAGAATATATATGTACATGGAGGGATGTGACCCTCAGAACAAGTGAATATTTGAGGTTCTGATATAGACTAAAGGATTGGATTGGCTTTGTGTATTTGCAAATGTCTGTAAAGAGACTTCATAACTAACTGTTAAACATTCAAAAAAGAGCCCCATAACCTCCGATACCAAATCCAGTCTATTTAAATGAAGAGTAATATGTTCATCTGCTTTTTTCTGTAGATCTTTTTTTTTTCTGTCATTGGTAACCTTTTTATCCCAGATTCAGAGCATCACTAATGAGTCTCGAGGCTCAATCAGAAGAAAAAGCTACTCCAGTCCACTGTCCATTGGCCAAGATGCCCAGGCACTGCTGCCTAATGTTTATCAAGAGGAGGAGGTAGTTGGACGTTAGTGCTAGCTAGACAAATTTTCCCATTGCAACACTTGAAGTGCCACTATTGCAAACTGAACTACACACGAACAACTTGATCATTCATTGTTATGAAGCAGTTACTCATAAATTTTAATTTTTCTGTTTTTCAAAGTTCATTATCTTACCCTGTATTTTTTTCTCTAGATGATGCTTCTGTGACATGAACTACATTCTCTTTCTCATACTTATTTTCTGTAAGAGGAACACATTTCTGAGAGTGCCTGTTTTTCTTAAGAGCCAGAAGCAAAGATATTTCTCTGCCTTTTCTCTCTTAAAAAGGTGTTTCATTAAGAAGCATATTTCATGCTTTCACAAACCACTGACTTCCTTTGTATTGAAGCACTGAAGCTTCTCAGAGATCATATTGATGATTTTAGGTGTTTTAAGGAGATTTCTAGGCTTATTTGTAAGCCATTATTAACCCTAAATGTGGTTACTGCATTCTGCATGGTGAGATTGAAAGGAAATGGACTGATAAAATCAGCAGTTCTTAGTGTGCACTTAAAGTGTTGCTCATATCTTGAGATGTGTAACCTAGTTTGTAGAAGTGCTATCTATGTTTGTGTTCCCTTTCTTCTTGGAGTATGAGAACGTGTTGTGTTTCATGTATTTAATCTGGTATCAAAATAGCACTAATAAAAATGTGCTTTTGTTGTCTTTGCATTTTTATAAACGCGTGTTATAGGTCCAGAATTACTCTTGTCCTCACTGTCTTTCTAAAAATGGTGAATTGTCTTCCATTGAAGCATAGTTGTACTGAACTCATCTTACAGTTGTTAGTTTGAAATTTTAGTTCATTGGATACTACTGCGTGGTATTTATTGTATTGGTAAGGATCTGTTAGCTTTTTTTCATTCTCATGACAGAACTGTATTTTTGTAGTAACTTCTGATTAGTTGTCTTGACTCATGATTTAATCGTCTGTGGGCACAGGAAAGCTGTCAAACAAATAGGCAGTTATGTGAACCTCAGATTTGTACTCTAGGATTTGGGAATCCTCAAGGATAGGGAACAGGGAAATAATTTAGGGAATATACAGAAGCTCAAAGGCATTTAAAACCAGCTGCAGTTATAGTTTGTTGAACCACTAGAGGAATTGCTGTTCAGAGATCAAAAGTAATATTTTCATCTTCTTGAGTTTTCTTCATGCTTTTCATTGTGACCTTGAATGAAATTGATTCTTCTGCATCATCACATGTGTGAAGGGACATGACCATAACTAACGTGAATATCTGAGGCTCCAAAACAGAATAGGAGCTTCAACTCATGATTTAACAAGTCTCTGAATAGCTTTCAGAACTGTTAAAGAGTCTAAGGTACTGTGAAATGAAAAAGGGAGAACAGCAAAGTGCATATACATATGGGAAGAACAATATTATGTTCTTGAAGTTGAGTTTCTGCTATTAAAAGGGAAGAGAAGGCTTCTTCATGGTTGGATTGATAAGATTTTGTTATGTGATATGCCCTTGCATGCATAAATAACCAAAGCTAATAATCTAAATCTATAGCTAGCCTTCAATTCAGCCAATCCAGCGCTGATCCCATACTGGGCTCATGAGAGTCATGTGGTAGTTCAGCTAAAGGCATGTGAAATGGACATGTTTACAACAGTATCTGGGAAAATAACAATGTGACTGGTGAACAATGAGAGCAATGGCTTTCAAGTTTTTTACTGGTGAAACACCTCTGTGTTAATAAAGTACCCTCTGGTGGGATTCAACCTGACTTTAGTCCGTTACAAAAATAATGTCCCAGCTCAGATGTAATCCTGCAAATGGGAATAAATAAGTACATTTTTACAAGCAGTTTCACTTCATGCTGAAGTTAAAACAGTCTTGTATAGTGTCTCACAATGTAAGGTGCATTTTTCTGTATCTTCTTTTGTTCCACTGCTGTGGAATTCCTTTTCCAAATTCCATGATGTATAATTTGCAGTTGTTCTTTTTGACTGAACCTTGGGGTGATTGTTTGTTTTGTGGCCAGGCCCAGCTGATCCATGATCGAAACACTGCCTCGCGCTCTACTCCAGCAGTCAAAGCAAGTGTGGCTGCTGCTGTGCCAGAAAAAGTGCACATGACCTGGACTAAAGAAAAGTTTATAGCAGAAAAGCATAAACACAAAGATTCAAATGTGTCTGGTTTTAAGGATATTTTCAACATGAAGCCGTAAGTATACACATGGTGTTTGGAGTTCTGTATTTCATTGTGTGTATTTTAATGTGTGGGGTTTTTCATTTGGTTGTTTATGTTGTTGTTTTGGGTCTTGTTTTCTAAGAGATTCTGGTTTATTTAAAATTCCTTATGAAAATAGCATGGACAATGAGTATAAAGAGCCATTCAGAAGCATATTGTGAGTGAAGTTTAAATATGACAGACTTCAACCTGTAAGCTCAACTTCTGGATTGTACCAGAAAGCATATATGTTAAAATGCTTAATGATAACTTTTGTTTTTATTTCTTCCTAACAAATGACCATGTATGACCCTTATCTTATTTACTGTGTTTTGTTGTACTGGAGGGAGTACCAAGGAAGCAGATAACCTTTCAAGACATTTAACTTGGTTTTGGTTGTGGGTGGATTTTTTTGGGGTGTGTTTTTTGTTTGGTTGGTTTTGTTATTGTTGTTGTTTGGGGATTTTAGTGGACATTCAGCCCTCATACTGTAAATTTAAGCAATATAAAATATGTGCAAATCTGTATGTCTTGCTAGATTAAGTAATTTCCTGTTTATTCCTTAATGTCTTTTACTTAAATAGATAAGCGCTACTGTGTCAAGCCAGTGTAGTAGACACAAAAGGAATGACAGAAAGAAATCAGCTTGTTTGCTTCCTCATGCTGTGGTTTAAGCAAACACATGCATCTTTTCTGATTTCTGGAGGAATGCACTTAGAAGCATAGCCTAAATTTTTTTCTGCACATGACCAGAGCAAAGCTGTGGATGTCAACAGAAATCTTAGTATCTAAAGGAAACGTATGTTAAATATAGGGCTTGTAGACAATAGAGTTAGAAGGCATATTTAAAATTAATGTCTTAAAATCCTAAGTTGTGTTGTGGCTTTGCTCTGAGCTCTTTAGAAGCAATTTGTCTTTGCAAATTCAAAAAAATCATCCTGCTTATGACCTAAAGCATTGTTCTGGGCTGCATTATGCTCTTAATTATTTGGGTTTGTTTTTTTCATTAATATCTTAGAAATAGTTCCTGTTACTACTTTAGAACTGTGCAAGATGCAGGTTTCAAATATTATTATTTTAAAATTATGATGTGCAGTTGGGGTACAAATTGCAGTTCAAACTTTGTGTGCCTGTGCAGTATCTTCATAATGTTGAATTAAAATGTATCTGATGGCATAATTTTTTTTTCTATGCATTTGCTTCCCTTACACATAGCGAATGGGGAAATCTGTAAGTCTAAATTTACTTCACTTAAGCAACATAGGTTGTGTTCTTTTGGTTCTTGTAGTCTTGTGCATCGTATGCATGTTTCTAAATCAGAATTTGCAGTGCATGTATTCTTTTGTTCCTTGTTTAATATACTGTGATTTAGCACATATCACTGAAAAATATTCGTCATTGTGATTTGTTAATGTTCTCTTAAATGTTATAAACTTTCTATTCACGATAAGACACAGAACATGTTTTAGTTTCTGTAAGAATGTACTTGACAGTACTCTGCACCAGTGTAATATTTAGTTTTTTAATTAACTGCATTATTATGCTGCAAAAATAGCTCCCCATTGTGATACAACTACTTAGACAGTAAGGATTATTTGTTCACAAAGGGAACTTTCACATGTCATCAAAAGTCAGTTCTTGCCTGCCTTCTACCAATCCATGCATGTGTAGAAGTAACATAACTTTGGACATACATAGGGTATGACAGCATACAAAAATGGGATACTACATCTCCTGGGTGGAACTCACTTGACTGTTCTGCTTTTTTTCAGAGCTCAGCATTTTCTTCAGTTTGTCTGTTTAACGAATTGAGCTTCTTATGAAGATGTAGGAAGCTTACTTTGCTTTGTAGGATTTCAGTTCTAGCAGTGCTTGACGGCTAAATGGTGTTGGTCAGCCCCAGTTTACATTGTATACAATGTGAACCTTTATTTCAGTTCTGAATTTTTGCCCGCTGTTATCACAAATTTACTCTCTGCATTTTGGTTTTAGCTTGATGGTGCTTCAGCTTCAATATTTGTACATCCCCACAATTATACACTCTTGCCTCTCTTCATAGTTGTTCTTTGGTCTTTTGAAGCTGCAGTTCTGCTTCTGAAAAATTGAGCTTCAAGCATTATTTTGTTCCATATATGGATTTTGTACAGTTGGTTCTTAGGGATAGATGACTGCTGTGATAGAATATCCCCCAGGAGGGATTGATAAACTCAGGTTTGAAATGTCATTTTCTGTTGGGGGAGAAAATTGTGGGGGCTGAGTGTAGGGAGGAGAATCAATTAAATTGATAGAGGTGATCTCCACTGACCACTAAACTGAAGAACCAAATGCCTTTTAATTTTTTTGTAAAGAATCTACATTTGGGCAGTAGCTCTTCTGGCTAAATAGTCTAAGTTAGAGCTTGGGTGTTTTTGTCACACTTTTGCATATGACTCCAGTCTTGGCCAATTTCATGCAGATGGCAGGTTCTTAGGAACAGTAAGGAAACACTTGTTTTGTTTTGAAACACAGCTAAATCATACAAGATAGATACTAAAATAAAGACATTTTTGAAATCTTAGCCGTTTTTTTCTTCTTGTGCAGAACTTTACAACTATTATATTGGTAGATGCAGCAAGTAAAACATTAGTTAAAATTGATAGTGTAAGGGGAGAGGCTCAATTTCAGTTCAGTGCTTACTGCCTTAGTCTTACAACATGAGAAACTAGTAATTTTTTTCAAAATGTTGTGGTGTTTCTGAATTTTCTTCACCAGCTTGTAGTAATTTTGTAATGTTTCCTAAGGAGCATGAGTAAAACCTTGTATTCTACAATATAAATACTGTAATCTTGATGTTGCATTCCT
>NW_008669644.1:60904-68947 GCF_000695815.1 Acanthisitta chloris
ATCCAGTTACTTTTTTATATAAGTCAATAGACAGGATTCTCAGTGGGTTTTGACTGAACTTTAATTTATATTGAAACCAAGGTTTTGATTCATCATGGTAAAGATAACTGACAACTGAAGGATTTGTGCATTTTGGCGATCTGCTTAGAATTTCAGAGTTAAATGTTCTTTTCAAAGGAAAAAAGCATCTTTTTATAACCTAGGTATTGCACTTCCTCATCTCTTTTGAATGTGTAAATTTACTGGTGTCCATGAAGTAATTTATTTTACATGCATATAGATTAAACTTATAAATTCAAATACATAACATATAATTCAAATACATAAGTATTATGACATTGCTTAAAAATGTTTCTTTGCATGCTAGGAATCAGTCAAACGTGAGAAGAATGCACACTGCTGTGAAGCTCAATGGAGTAGTGCTTAATAAATCACAACATGCTCAGCTAGTTCTCCTGAATATGCCTGGACCTCCTAAAAACAGAAAAGGAGATGAAAACTGTATCCTCTACTATATTGATTCCATATTTCTTGATACTGGGAATTTAATCTTCTTGATTGTGCCATTGTCTCCCTGGTGGGGTAACCATTGGTAACCATGGTAAGCAGAAGTTTGCCTTAAAAAACCAGTTTTGATTCCACGAAGAGAGTTATAAGGAATATATGTGTGTGTGTTTATTGATGTAAACATTTCTCAGTTTTGAACTTGTTTTAAAATCTCTTACTTTTATCTTTTTTGTAGGTGGGTAGGGCAAGACTAGAAATTTTCTCCAAATTAGGCCTCACTTCCACTTGAACAACCAGGTGGATTATGTAACAGGACAGTAAAGGGTGACACAGGGAAACTTCTTAATGAAATTGTTGAACTTGACTTTTGCATTATGTGTCAGACTTTCTTGAGAGGTTACTAGCAATTTTGTTTCTCTTCTGAATAAATTCCTTGACCTAGTGATATTTCAGACATGGAGTTTCTGGAAGTTCTGACAGAAGGTCTGGATAGAGTTCTTCTAGTCCGAGGCAGTGGACGTGAAGTGATCACCATTTATTCTTGATCTGTTTGCACATGTTCAAACACAACACCGCCCCGTCATGAGAAAACAAATTTATTTGCCATAATTTGAGCAGCTTAATGAAGTGTCTAATGCATTGAAGATTTTCTGCAAGCTGAAGTTTCTGATGATATGTTGGGTTTTTTCCTATTAAGAAGTTATATTTAAATAATATTTTAAGCAGATAGATTTATGTAGAAACTATTTCTATAGTGAATTAATTAATGGTGGATGGGTTAGGTAGGATATTTATATGTAGCATATTCTGACACTTGTTAAGCTGTGGTGAAACACAAGAAATGGTAATGTGAAGGTATTTTTAAACATATAAAAATCTAAGCAACTTTTGATTATTTTAATCTCTGTTTTGCATCTAAATAAAAGGGAAAGGTTTCAGGAGAAGTTAGCTTCTTTCCTTACCAAAATGCTGCTGTGTTGCTTCTGTTGGAATTAGTCCTGGTTCAGCAAACTTCATTCAGAGATGTATACAACCACTCGATTTTGTATATTATGTGCATAAAGCATTTCCCTGAAGTTCATGATTTGCCACACTTATTAAAAACAACATTTTGGTATTTAAAATACTTAGGTAGCTGAAACCTCCAGGTGATAGTAAATTGGCAGGCCATGGGTTTTTTTCCCATGAGCTACTAACAGTTAGAGTATATTGCACAATTATACCAATGAAACATGAGAGCATCCAACTCGTAGGAAGGCTGTGATGCAGAAACTCCACCTGGTTCCAGATATAATTGTATCAATTGATAAACCACAGCAAATTGGTTAATGAAGTGCAGTCTTTTGTTTTGTAATATGTATATTTTGAAAATATATGTATGTATGTGCTGCTGTTTAAAATAAAATCTGCTTTTCTGAACCGAATGAGCTGGTTTTCATTTGAAATTATGAAACAATTTAGGTGCTTGATAGAAACCTTCTGCTTCTCTTACAATTCTACCACTTTTCAGACCCTCTTTAGTGTTGTAAATGTTGTTTGTTGGGTATTGGGAGATTGTTCCACTCTAAAAAGAATAGGTTTTTTTAAACATATAAACAACTCTTTTAGTTTATTTTTTTCTTACTTCTTTATAATACAATCAACATGCCTGTTGCTCAGACTAGAACAGCAGTGATGCAAGGCCCAAATACCTGACTAAGCTCAAGGTCAGTGTTTGCATCATAGTATTCTCAGGCGAAGCAAAAATAGTTATGAACAGCAGAAGCTGGAAGCAGCCATTTCTGATCCCTGTAGTTTGATGCACAGCAGTAGAGGGAACACAGAGAGATAACCCACCTCACAGAGAGATAATGAACTTCAGATGGCTCACAAACACTGCTGGGACACATCAAAATGCACTTGGAAAGGCATGCTGCACACAGAAGGCACCATAGAGCACTGAGTGTGACTGTAGGTTTACACTTTGCATTAGAAATAGGTTTATGTGTAAGCACTCAGAGGTACCTTGGGGGTGCACCAGAGGCAATCCTGAGGCCCTTAGGTACAGTGAAAGACAGATGGAGACCCTGTGGACTAACCAGAAGGTGCTAAATTTGCACAACATATCAAGAAGTGAATGAAAAAGCATTCTCAGACCAAAAGGGATCAATGTCATCAGCTGTTCATGGCTCTAGGCTTCTCATGGGACACATGAAAAGGCACTCGTTGGGCTGTGGTGCAGGACCATCACCAGTCATTCATAGATAACTGTAGGTGGCTTATAGTAAGAGTAATGATAAAAATTTAGAGAGGCACTCAGAGGCACTTGGGACCTACCAAAGTCTCTCTAAGGGCCCTTAGGTGCAAGGCAAGTCTTGACAGGCTTTTGTGGGCATAGCAGAAGGCACTTGATAAATTCACGGAAATGGTAGAGAACAAACCTTCAAGCTGAAAGGTACAAAACATCAGCTTACACAGAAAGCTTTTGAAGATCCAACAGCAGCTGGACTTCTGAGACTTTTGTTCTTCCTCGTGTGTTACAGGGGCCACCCATGCCATGATGGAGGAGGAGGTATGAGCGTCTTCATGTCAACTAAGTCATTCTTTTAATGTTTTCTCAAGGAGCACAATATCAAGAATTATGGGTTATAAGTGATGAAACCCTGTGATTTAAATGGTGAATAGTTGAGTTTGTGTGCTAGACTGGTCAGAGCAAAATGTGATTCCCTATTTCTGATGATTCTTTGTTATATTTCTCAATGATCTCGTGGAAGAGCTTAAGGGCAGTATTGCACCTGCTGTCTCCTGCAGCACTTAAATACGGTCAGGAAGTTAGGTTAGAATCCACTAACTTATGGCACTAAACATAGACTGCACCTCCAGCCTGGAAGTTCTGAAACATCAGCTTACCCATACAGCTTTTAAAGCTGATCCAACAACAGCTGGGCTCCTGAGGCTTGCATGCTTTCTGGTGTCATACAGATAGCAAATGCATCATGATGGAGGAGTAAGGATGAGCATACTCAATGTCTCTTAAGTATATAATTCTTTTGGGTTTTGGTCATAGATGCACAATATTAAACCTTATGTGTTATAAGCTACGAAACACTGTGAATTCTGTGGTGAACAGGTGAATTCACATGCTAGACTGGGACTGTGCCCCTCTTTGTCATGCTGCTTTTGTGATATTTCTTAAATGAGTTCATGTACTTAAGCTTAAATCATAAAGTAGGTGGTCCTACAAATTTGAGAGATGTGAAGGATTGTGACATAGGGTTTGGGTAGTAGAGCAAGCTCAGAGTTCCTGCAATGCTGGGCCTGTGAAGGGCCTGCCAAGGAGCTGTTGGATCATCAAAAATGAGAGCTAGAAACACCTTTAAGTGTTTTAACTTGCTCTGCTGCACTTTTTGGCCAGTGATGGATGAGAAGTGCTCTTGTGCCTGCCCTGCTGTTGTGTTGCACACAGGGAGAGCTAAGAAGTGATAGCTCCAGACAGTGCAGCAAGCCTGGAGCCCCTTTCAAGCACAGGCATTTTTTTTATATTTGCACAAGCAAGAACCCCTGAAGAAATGGAGACAAGGGAAGTGCAGTGCTCACTCCCTTTCTAGGCTTGCATTGAGTAAGAAAAACAGGACACGGGTGGAGAGTACAAGAGCATCAGGCATGTGCTTGCCTAACCACAATGAGCTTGGTGCTGGTGAAGGCTGGAAGAGCAAGGTGGCATCTGTCCTGGCACTTTTTGTCTGGGAGCAGTTGCCAGACGGTGTCATTTTAGTGCTGGACTCTGAAGAGAGTGAGGGAATGTGCTGGTACATTTAGTTGACAAGACAAGTACATAGCCCCAAGGTTGGTGGTGCGTGTTCAAAGGCTGCAAGGAGAAGGTAACCTGGTTCTAGCCAGGACAGGACTGACTTTTGCAGCAGCCAGGTGGAGCACCCTGGGATTATTCTACACCACCTCATGTCTTGCAGAGTGGGATGAGTGTCTTTCTGGTTCGGCCAGTGCGTGGTGTATGCAGTGGGGCAGCACTGGGTTCAACATGATGAGCAATCACGTCAGTCATTCACCTGTCTCATATACTCTGTTAGTACTACAGTTGTTACTGTTCGTTTTCTTATTGCTGTTTCTAGTAAACTGTTCTCATCTCAATCCATGAGCTCTACTCTTTTGTGCCTCCACTTCCCCTTTCTGCCCTGCCACAGGGGGAGAGGGGGTTGGGGGAGTGAGTAAGCAGTGCATGATCCAGGGGGTTCAGTGGGAACACTAAATTGAGAAACACCATTCCTAAACCAGCTTTCTGTCCTGATACCTTTTGTGTGAGAACACTGGGCGCTTTCGGTTTTGGAGTTGCACTTGGGGTGTGTTAAAAGTGCACAATGGTACCTCTAGCTGGCAAGGCAAGGGCATAGCTCTATCTGGTGGTGCTGTTGAAGTGACAGGGGGAAGGTACAAGCCAGCAACAGCTTTCTGTCCTGGCATCCTTTGTGTGGCAGCCGTCACTGGATCTTTTCAGTTTTGCAGCTGGGTGTTGTGGAGACTGAGAGTGATGGTGCCTTTCCTTGGCAAGGGAAGTGCATAGCAGTGGTGTTGGTTGTGCTGTGAAAAGCCTGCCAGAGGAAAGTCAGGGCCAGCAACATGTCCTGGCACATTTTGTGTGGGAGGAGTCACTGGGCATTTTCAGTTTTGGAGCTGGACTCAGGCAAGAGTGAAAGAATGTGATGGTACATGTTACAAGACAAGCATATAGCCCTAGTGTTGGTGGTGCTGTTGAAAGGCTGCCAAGTGAAGGTGAACATCCTTCAAAAATCTCTTTTGCCTGCCTTTGTTACAGAGGGTGCTTAAAAATTTGCTGGTGTCTACCAACATTTGTGAGTGTCAGGTTTGGGGGTTTACCTCTTGTATTACCACTGTTTATCTTGAACACAATACTTCTCTGATTGCTGCTTAATTCCATGCTGTTGATGGATCAATAAAACACTTGGATTCCAATTTGTTTTATGACTTGTGGGCTGCACAGCTTTTCCTGGCAACACTCAGGAAAAACGACTCAGTTATTTAGATCGGTTTGAAAAAAATCCCTCAGCTAAATATTGCTGAAGGAAAGGGTAGTGTATTGAAAATAGAGGTTGACAACAGATCACCCCAGCAGGTTTGTTTGCATATTTGGAATGCAGGACTGTTGCTCTCTCTCCCATAAGACTTATTTCTGGAGTGATCTATCAGGGTTAAAGGTGAAGCCACGTGATTTGTTACTGGAGATATTAGTGTAGTCTGCAGAAGACAGCACTGGCTGGGTTCCTCACTGAAATGAGGAAATCTATGCGTCTGTCTGAACGAACTGTCTCTTTAGGCAAAACACTGTTACTCACATTGAATACAAGAGTACAAAATGCCATTGCCTCTGCCCACTCCTGTTACTAAGTGAGCATAATCACCTTTTAGAAACAACTGGGGAAAAAATAATATGCATACAGATGACCACACACTTATCTATACTGATACATGTGCCTATGCTTATAAGCTTACATCTATTCCTAGCTCTTAATCTGTCTCTATACCCACCTCCTGGGTTAGTGCAAAGAAACCCTCACATCACAGCAGTACTGTTAAGTCCAATGAAGGGCCTGTGCTGAAGGCAGCAGTTGGAAACATCAGAGCTGCATCCAGAGCAAAGGGAGTCAAACTGCAGCATAACTGCAGCAGCAATGCTCTTGCAAAAGCTGTTCATAAGCAGAGGCAGGAAAAGCTGTGAAGACACAGCTTGTTGCTGATCTATGCAATGGCCTGAGTTGGTACCAGAAGGGAAGAGTGGGTTCTAGAAGTAAAGGCTCAAGAAATAGTGACCTCCCTACTCAGGAAAAGAGGCAGGCTGTGAGGGAGAGGAGAACATCTCTTCTCACACACATGATGTGTGCCATAGCTCTGCCTTTCAGACAGCTTCTATTTTCCTGACCACATTGGCCACCTCTCTTGCCACTCCTCCCAACACCTGTGTTACACTGATACCATGCACTGATATATGCAGATAATGCATTGAATTACTACAAATCGTTCCCCATTATGATTGCTTATAAATCACTGGTTCTACCTGTCAAGCTGGTAAGAAGTTGGGATGCAAATATTTGCTTCGCCTATGTTCTTCCACCAAAAAACTCTGCAGCAAGACGTGAACCATATGCTTTAAGCATACAAACGCAGAAGGAAAATCACAAGCTTGTCAGCATTTGAATACATTAAGAGCAATCTGTTTTCTTGCTCCTTAGTAGACTTCCTGCTTGCAGAAATTCTGTGTACAGTGGCCAAACCATATACTGATCAGAGAGAAACTGATTTGCCTACAAGATAATGTGTCCCATGAAACATCTGAAAGAGATCAAACCAAGGAAGGAGAGCCTTGGCAGGTCTGTAGTTTGAGCCTGAGAAAATAGGCAGGAAGGATAAACTCTAGTTTTGAATCTGTTGACTGTGAAAAACAGAGCTGTGATTTGCAGAAGTGTGCTCCTGTGAGACTTCTCTTCCTTGTTATCCTCCCTTCAGGTAGAACTATTGTTGTGAAAACAAAGTAAGGCCAAGAAGCTGTGTTCCTGTTTGGAAAGTGCTCTCTCAGCACATCAGTTTGCTTCAACAGATGTGTTGTGGCTGTGAACAGCTGCCTTTATAGGCACCACAGCACTGCAGAAAACAGTAAAAGAAGGATTACACCTTATACTAAGCATCAATGAAGCTTACAGTTCTGCTTCATTAGGAGCAGGTTAGCTGGTACTCAAAAATGGAAATAATGAGAATATCCAAGTTGTCTTTGAGTCTCTAAAATCTCCTACAAAGGAAGAGTTCTAACAAGTGAAACCAGTGCCACGTGATGGATCTTGGGCTCAAGAGAAACCTTCAGCCCTAAGAAGAGGATGGAAAAAGAAAAGTCAGTGGCTCTGAGCATGAATTGCCACAATACACAGAAGAGGCATTAGCAGAAAGAAACCATTTCTGACTGAAGGCATTTAGTTTAAAAATGACTGGGAAGGAAAAAAAGTATTACAACTGTCATCTTTTCATGGTGACTTCACAGAGCCAACATGTGCCTTTAGATGTGCAAACAAATATTCTCAGTTCTGGAATTGGGAAGAAGGTGGAGATTTGCTCATTTTCCTCTGGAGAGTCATAATTCATCTTTTTAGGGCTTGTTCAATTTAATCTTTACATCTATGATCTGCACCATTTTCGGAGGGTGGAAGAAGGGTGATTTCAGCAGCCACAGCCTGAAGGGAGTGTAACTAGAGCCATAGACAGGAAGGACAGTGCCAACAGACCACCATGGAAATAATACAGGATTTGAAAAACAAGGGGACATAGGTTACACTGGTGTGGTGGAAAGGCTGGTCATTTTTAGACCTAGTGTGGGATAATAAGGCAAGGAGGATTATAAACACATTCAAGTGACTTCTAACTGAGATGTAGAAAAATACATGTATCATATAAATGATTTTTAGCCTGGTGTAGTTGACAAGGAGAACATCTCTATTTAGATAACACAGCCCTTTGACAGACACAGAGGTGTCCTGC
>NW_008669644.1:68969-72286 GCF_000695815.1 Acanthisitta chloris
ATCTAAGCACAGTAGTAAAGTACACCTGCACAAATCCCTGAACTGATGAAAACAGCAGGGTTAGTGATCTTCTAGCAGGAACTGAGCTCAGTGGTGCCTGCACCCCTGGATGCCTCTGCCTGGATGCTGCTTTGGGGATCCCCCAGTTGGTGAGGTGGCAGAAACAGATTCACTCTTTGTATTCATCTATGGTTTTTCAGTGGTTCCAGTGTACTGCTTGTGCTGACTCACACAGCCATGATAAGTACCCCAGCTGGCACCTCATAAACCATCTGCTCCAAGACGATGCACCAGCCCTTCAGTGAGTCCCATCCAGCATTACATCTCTGCTCTGGTCACAACAAACTCCTCCTGTGTGGAGTCCAGTAAGGAGGCAGCCTGTGCTTCCACATCACGTGAAAAAATGGCTTAATATGAATTGTAGAATCGTAGAATCAACCAGGTTGTAAAAGACCTCAAAGATCATTGAGTCTAACCCTACTGTCCCTGGGCAGACCATTCCAATGCCTGAGCACTCTTTCTGTAAAAAATGGCTTCCTAATATCTGACCTACCCCTCCCCTGGCAGAGCTTGAGTCTGTCCCCTCTTGTCCTACTGCTGGTTGCCTGGGAGAAGAGACCAACCCCCCCCTGACTCCAACCTCCTGTCAGGGAGTTGTAGAGGGTGATAAGGTCTCCCCTGAGCCTCCTCTTCTCCAGGCTAAACAGCCCCAACTGCCTTAGCCTCTCTTCATAGCACTGCTCTTTGGAAGTCCAGGGTAGAAGTTTTGTTGATGACCCTTCTTGCATCCCTGAGTATTGAAAACTCTATTATTTCATGGTTGCTGTGCCCTAAAAGGCCTCCAACCACTACATCTCCCACCAGCCCTTCTCTGTGTGAGAACAGCAGGTCTATCAGGGCCCCACCCCTGGCAGAGTCATCTACCAGCTGAAGTAGGAAATTATCCTCTGTGCACTCGAGGAACGTCTTAGACTGCCTTTCCTCTGCTGTATTAAATTTCCAGCAGACATCCAGCAGGTTAAAGTCACCCACAAGAACAAGGGCTGGTGATTTTGAGACCTCTGCCAGCTGCCTATAGAATAAATCATCACCCTCATTGTCCTGATTGGGTGGTCTGTAACAGACTCCCACCAAGATATCAGCCTTATTGGCCTTCCCCTCAATTCTGATCCACAGGCACTCAGCCTTGTTGTAATCTACCGCAAGCTCTACAGAATCAAGAGTCTCTCTGACATATAGAGCCACCTCTCCACCCCTCCTACCTTGCCTATCCCTTCTGAAGAGCTTGTAACCATCCGTGGCAGCACTCCAGTCACATGAGTCATCCCACCACGTTTCTGTGATGGCAACTACATCATAGCTTTCCTGCTGCACAATGGCCTCCAGCTCCTTGTTTGTTGCCCACACTGCGTGCATTAGTGTACATGCACTCCAGCTGGGCTGATGATTTGACTCCTATCTCTGGCTTCCCACCCTGAGGCTCATCTCCAGAAAGCCTGGTTTCCAGCCCTGCCCCCTTCAAATCTAGTTTAAAGCCCTCCTGATCAGCCCTGCCAACTTACGAGCTAGAATTCTTTTGCCTCTGCTAGAGAGATGAAGCCCATCTGACTTGAGCAGGCTTGGCAACACAGAATGTGCCCCATTGTCAAAAAAGATGAAATTCTGCTGGTAGCACCAATTCTTTAGCCACCTATTGATAAGGTGGGTTTTCCTACTCCTCTCCTCATCCATCCCTGCTACTGCAGGAACTGAGGCAAACACCACCTGTGCTCCTGTCCCATTAATCTACCGCAAGCTCTACAGAATCAAGAGTCTCTCTGACATATAGAGCCACCTCTCCACCCCTCCTACCTTGCCTATCCCTTCTGAAGAGCTTGTAACCATCCGTGGCAGCACTCCAGTCACATGAGTCATCCCACCACGTTTCTGTGATGGCAACTACATCATAGCTTTCCTGCTGCACAATGGCCTCCAGCTCCTTGTTTGTTGCCCACACTGCGTGCATTAGTGTACATGCACTCCAGCTGGGCTGATGATTTGACTCCTATCTCTGGCTTCCCACCCTGAGGCTCATCTCCAGAAAGCCTGGTTTCCAGCCCTGCCCCCTTCAAATCTAGTTTAAAGCCCTCCTGATCAGCCCTGCCAACTTACGAGCTAGAATTCTTTTGCCTCTGCTAGAGAGATGAAGCCCATCTGACTTGAGCAGGCTTGGCAACACAGAATGTGCCCCATTGTCAAAAAAGATGAAATTCTGCTGGTAGCACCAATTCTTTAGCCACCTATTGATAAGGTGGGTTTTCCTACTCCTCTCCTCATCCATCCCTGCTACTGCAGGAACTGAGGCAAACACCACCTGTGCTCCTGTCCCATTAACTAATCTGCCCAGTTTATTTAAATCCTTTTTAATTACCCTTATGCCTCTTTCGTTAATATCATCACTGCCAGACTGGACTACTAGCAGTGGGAATGAAACACCTAGTCCTACTGTTGCTGCTGCATATGATCATCTGCCCAATGGAAGTAAAGACTAGCAAGAAGTTTCTCTTCTGGAAGATTTTGTGTGGTAGCAATCTTTGAACATATTCAATATAGCAAGTAGTATGCAAATTTCAGTGGTAGGCTCTTTAAAGAATTTGAAAGATCTTTTCCATGGGCAGGAAAGCACATAGCACCGGTGTTTAAAGTGTTGATGTCAGGCTGCCTATGGGAGGTTTAGGCCAGCAAGACCTTTCTGACCTGTCACTTTTTGTCTGCAGGCAATCCTTGGGCGTATTGAATTTTGGAGCTCAGCTCCAGATTTCAGAGGATGGATCCAGGAAGTGAATCAAAGCACTCTACCTGTGAAGACAAGTTTGCAAATGTAAGGGGGAAAGTCAGAGTAATCTTTCTGTCCTGGCACATTTATCTGTGCAAGCTGTAGCTGGAAACTTTTCAGTTTAGATTTAAATTGTGAGACTGAAATTGCATGATAATACTGAGAAAGAATGTTCAGGGCACCATGGTGTGTGTGCAATTTGCAGGCTGCAGGGGCAAACTGACTGCCTTGATTGTGGTGCAAATACAAGTTGGGAAGCTCAGTGAAATCTTTGTGTCCTGACCCATTTCGTTTGAGAGCAATTACAAGACATTTTCACCTTTGAATCTGCACGATTGGTGGTTTAGAGATAACCATCGTACTTTTGCTTCTTTTGCAAGTACACACTGCCACATAGTGGAGCTTTTGAACGGCGACAGTGCGAAGGTAGAGGTCAACAGGTGCTTTTTAAAGTTCTGGCACCGTTAGTGTGGAAGCGCTTGGAGGGCTTCCACTTCGGATC
>NW_008669644.1:72324-81457 GCF_000695815.1 Acanthisitta chloris
AATGAGAATAGCACCAGGGTTTGTGGGCAGTTTACAGTCTGCAAGGGGAAGGTGTTGCCCACAGCTGCGTTATTGTTCCAGGACCTTATTTTTGTGAGCACTTTCTTGATGTTTTAAATCTGGGTTTTATGAGACTGAAAGAATATGCAGCTAAGAAGAAAAGCCCATAGCACCAAGGCCTGTGGTGCAGTTCGAGGTGTATGAGGTACAGGTGGAGCCAGCAACAGCTTTCTCAACCGGCACAAAAAGTGAACAAGATTTTTACCAGACATATCCAATTTCATAGCTGCACTCTTCAAATGTGAAAAATCTGATATTACACATAAGTAGGCAGGAATTCACATTGTCCCTTGGTTGCAGGTGAATTAAGAGTTTCAAATGGAAGGTGAAGAGCCTATGCAAATTCCTTATCAGCTGTATGTAGCATACATAACTTGCAGGCATCCCTTCAATAACTGCTGCCACAAAAGAGGTACCAGAACAAGAAGATAGAGCCTCACTTTTTCCATGCAGCCTGGAACTGCATGCTTTGGTGCTCTGCTTTCTTCTCTTAGGTGAACGAAGCCTTATATTTTTGTGCTCTTCCTGAACCCATCTCCATCATTTTAGTCTGGCCACAGAAGGTGATGGGGAGAAAAGAGTTGCTGGGTTTCACATACATATCGAAGCGTGTCAATAACACCATGCATACTGGGGCTAGGACCTTTCCCAGCCAACTATATGTACTGCAACATTCTTTCAATCTTGAAGAGACACTGTATCTAAAGTAAAAAGTATCAAGTGTAAATATCATTCACGAAAGTTGCCTGCTGAGCAAGCTGTTGTTTTCTCCACCTTGAACTTTGATAAGTAAGGTCCTAGAACCAAAAGACAATGATGGGAATCACCTTCTCCTTACAGCCTGTAAACTGTACTACACAGATACACACTAGTGCTATGTTTTCTTTCTTTCCAGCTGTGCGTAGCATATTTTTCACTCTCACAGAGCCCAGCCACAAAATTAAAAACGTCTGGCAAAAAATCACTAAAGGTGCCAGCTGAAAATTATCTTACTGGCTGCAGATTTGTCTTGCATCCTTTGAGCTGCAACACACACCCTGGAGCTATGCACTTTCCTGCTCAGCTGTAGAGACCATCACATTCTTTTAGCTTTCAGCTCAGTTTCAAAACTGTCCAGCAACTGCTATCATACTAAAGGTCCTAGAACAAAAAGCAAGTGCTGGCATTCACTTCCCCCTTGCGGCTTATAAACTGCATCACAAACACATCTGTGCACTTCCTTGCTCTGCTCTATGCACCTTTATGCACTTTCAGACTCACAGAGATCTGTTAAAAACCTAAAAACATTCAGCAGCTGGTCACACAGAAGAGGTTCTAGAAGAAAGAGCCAAGGCTACACTTGACCTTTCTTTTCCAGCCTATAAACTGCACGGCCAAAAACGAGATGGTTCACTTTCTTTCCCAGCTGTATGCAGGATGACATTTTTTCAGTCCCCCAGACCCAGGATCTCTAGCGGATCCCCTGCACTTACTGCTCCCGCACTTAGCGGTGCCAGGACAAAAAGCTCCGTCCATCAGATGGCGATGTGTACTTGCAAGAGAAGCAAACGTACCATGACTATCAAAAGGCAAAGACAAAGCAAAGTGCAGATCCAAAGCGGAAAACGCATTGTAACTACTTTTGAACAAAACGTTTTGGGACTGCTGAGCTTCCCCTTACATTTGCAAACTTGTATTTGCACTGCAGTGAAAGATAAATCACCTTCCCTTACAGCCTGTATATTGCAAGCAGACCATGGTTCTCTGCTATGTATACCATCTACCACTTGCACAGAAGTAGGTGCCAGGACAGAAATAGTTTCTGGATTATCCTTTCTTCTGGCTGCCCCTCAATTACACACAACACACTGGGACTATGAACTTATTTCTTAGATAGTGTTATCTCTACTGCAGATAGCATTAGCCAAAGCCTGTGGGAATGAAAACCAACTAGGATTAGATGCAAAATCTTCCAGGGAAATGGTGTCTCCACTTTTTCAAACTTCCCTTCCTATCAGCAAGCAAAGAATCTTCACTGTGCAGAAAGGAATGAATGAAATAATGAGATAAGAGCTTGGATCAAGGAGTCAGGCCACACAGCAGAAAAGATTCCCTATCTCCTTCTACATCTCTACATTCCCTCTACAGCTTCTCTGGACATCCTGTCCCAGTGCCTCACCACCCTCACAGGGAAGAATGAACTGGAAACGACCATGAGTAACTGGGCTTAAGCTGGTGGCAAGTGGAATCCTCTGGGCAGTGTCTGGAATCATTCCGTTATTGTCTGGGTTCATATTGGTGCTGAGTGACGTTGTACTGGGAGCAGCTAGGATCCCCCTAAGAGTGACTGGGAACAGCTTGATTCTTTCTGGAAGTAACTGGCAATGTCTGTCTGTGCTCTGGGGTCACTGGTTGTTACTGGTCTCAGAAGCTAAGTCTATACCCTCAGCTGATGGTGAGGAGCTGAAAAGCAGCTAGGCTGAGGGGTAATCCAGCTACTGTTTTTGTCCTGGCACTTTTTTTCTGTGGCAGTGGTGTATTTAAGTCTACAAGAGTTAATGTGCAACTAGGTACTTCTAGCTGAGAAGGATTGCTCAGAGCACCATTGTCTGTGTGCAGTTTACAGGCTGCCATGGGAAGGTGAGTGCTGACTGAGATCAGTTGTACTGGGACCATCCAGACACCATCCAGGGTACAGTTGTAGAGTTAGATGAAGTGTCTCCTTCTGGGTGTTACTGGGACTGACTGGATTCATAGCTAGAGGGGGCTCTGTATAGTTGAAAGGCTGTGAAGAAGAGGAGCAATGCAGAAACTACCTCTGTCCTGCACTTAGGTCTGTGCGAGAGGTAGCTGGACACTTTGGACTCTGTGAGACTGAAACTGTTTCTCTTCTGAGTGTATACACACTTTCGATATAGCCTGAAATCTGTGTCTAAAGGAGGAGGAAATTGCTGATCACTGTGGTCTGTCTGCAGGATACAGGCTCAAAGGGGAGGTGAAAGCCAGCATGGGGTTGTTTTTAGCAGGCCTTTGATATGGGAGCTGCAGCTGGAGGGTTTAATTTATGAAGAAATGGTCTGCAAGACTGAAAAGTATGCCAGTTATAATAGCTGTGAAGGAGAGTACCACAGTGGGTGGCAGCTAGCTGAAAAGCTACAAGGAGAAGGGCTAACCCAACAACTCTTTTTTCTCTATAAGAGGTGTATTTGTCTCTGCGAGATGTGAAGCACAACATGGTATGTAGAGATGAGAAGGAATGTTCCAAGCATGGAGTGTGTGTGCAGTTTACAGGCTGCAAGGGGAAAGAGAATGCCAGTGCTGCAGATTTGTTTTTTTGATGTTTGTTTTGCTGGGAGTATCTAGGATCACCCTAAGATCTGGGTGCTTGTGCAGGACATTGCAAGTTGTCCAAGAATGTAACAATGTGCTGGTACACGTAGCTGAGGAAACACACACAGCTCCCATGTGTTGTATACAGTTGAAAGTCTGCAAGGAGAAGGGGTAATGTAGAATCAGCCTCTGTCCTGGCACATATTTCTGCACGAGATGTTGATGGAAAGTTTGGACTCTGTGAGACTGAAACCGAGTCCGTACTAAGTGATGCGCGTCTAGAGAAGGAAACAGCCCATGACTGTCTGTAATATAGAGCAGCAAGAGGACGGTGAATGCCAGTGCCGAGTTGTTTCTTCAGGACCTTTTGTATGGGAGCTGCTGCATGTTGTAATCCTTTGAACTGCAGCAAACACCCCGGAGCCACGCGTTTTCCTGCTCAGCTGCAGAGACTGAGAGAGTTCTTTTTGTCTTGCTGAGATCGGCTTCAAAATTTAGAAGCTCCAGCAACTGCTATGCTTCAAAGGTGTTAGAACAAACAGTGAGTGGTGGCTTTCCTTTCCCCTTGAAGTTAATTAAACAGCAGCACAAACAGGTCTGTGTGCTTTCCTGCTCTGCTCTACGCACCTTGTTCAGCCTCACAGACACCTGTTACAGCCAAGGCTGCACATCACCTTTCTTTTGCAGCCTTTAAACTGCACTGCCAACAACTGGATGAGTAGCTTACCACCTTCCTATATGCAGCATATGTACCAGCATATGTGCAGGAAAGACTGTGAGTGTGTGTCTGTGGTGCAGCATTACTAATATTTGAAAAAAAAGGTTTTGAAGAATGAAGCATTTGCTTTATGAAAGATACTTGAGGAAAATTTCTGATGCTGCTGAAATTTATTGGAAAACTTGCACTGTCAACAGTGGTTATGCAAACTTGATTTCTGTTCATGCATTAAGTCTGAAAAGAACAGAAACCTACATTTGAAGGAAGATTTTGTATGAAGGGTAATCAAACTCATAACCTTCCTTAAGAATTATTTTAAAATATTTGGAGCATTGGTTAAGGGCACATAAGTAAAGTTTATCATATGGTCCTGCATCAGCTTTGACTACTGAATACATCAGCAGTCCACCTCAGAACTCTTGACATCCAAGCCTATCCTCTGCTCTTTGGTCACTACCTGAAGATGGTAGTTTTTCTACATTAGTAGGTAAACTAACCTATTGTATTTTATAGAGCTTTGATAGTGTTTAAATTGTCCTTCATAGTCTTTAAATTAAGTCTTCAAGCTAATATATTTGCTTATTAAATTTTGTAAGTAGCTATGAAAGTTTTGTTAATCATTTGCCCCTTTTTAGATTAAAATACAAATTAATGTTAAGTAAGAAATATTTTAGGAGTAAATACTGCTGTTCAATGTCAGGAGATCATGGGAAATACAGAGAACTTGTATTAAAAATTATGGGCATTTTTCCTGCTCAGGCATACTAAAAGATTTCTTTCATATGGTGGTGTGTTCGTTTTCATTGACTTCAGCAGAATACATTCACCTAAGCTAGCTGAGAATCTCATTATCAGATTTTATACTCTGCCTAGTGTAATCTTGTGACTACTTGTCATCTGAAATCAAAATTGTATTCAGTCATCTCAACTGGTGGCTGGATCTTTGTTCTGGAGATTATACTGACAGTGACGTTACAGAATCCATGCTCATAATTTCACTGGTTTCTTGCAGGCCCTCAAGTTCATTAAGGACAATGAGGACCCATTAGTTTTTATTCTGATGAATACTGCCATCAGTGATGGTTGTAAGACATGTTGTTTAATTGCTGTTGGATTCTGCCTTTATTTCTGAAAAACTTGATTTAAGTGGGTTTGCACAGTTTACACTAATGATGTGTCTGGACTAAAGGAAATCCTAGCAATTGTAGACCTCAGATTATTTTTGTATCACTGCTAGTCTAATGCATTAACTTTTTATATTATGATCTCTGATTCTCATTTTTAGGGCTAGACAATGAGAGCATTTCTTGAAATATCTAAAAGGAAACAGTGGGTGAGAAAAGACAAGAGACAGAATGGATTTTGAAGTGTTGATGCAATATTATAAATTGTGTTCCAGTTTGCAGAGGAAAAGACTGCTTTGGTTATTATAGCACAATATGTATCTTCCACATCTGTTAGCTACACTAAATATTTCAGGATTAGAAGCTTAGAAGATTCTGATAATTTCAACTTCTTAATATTATGTTAGCCAAGTAGCCTTTATTAGTCCATCTTTGTTGTCTCACTCGTATCTTCCTCAATGACAGCTATTGAGTTGAAAATTTTATTTTCACATGTAGACTGGATATCAGAAATTATAGGGCTAAGTTAGTTGTCAGAGGTTTGAATTTACAAGTCTACAGAAGCTTGAAAGTGCCTGATTAATGTTTGAAAACAGAGGAAAACCTACCAAATTCAAGTGGGACCATGCTGAAAACGTTCTTTGCATAACTTGTGAGATTAAAAGGCTGCTAGCTGAAGGTGGGACTGCTACAAAGATGTACAGTCCAGGGAAATGGTGCAGTCAAGAGCATGTTTTCTTTTTCTGTTGAATAGTTTATTTGTAGGTTTGCTGCTGGGCCTCAATACTGAAAATGTTTAGCCTAAGGATGGAAGATGTAGTTTGTTCTTTCTAGGAGAGAGAAAAGCAGCAAATGGAGCAAGAATGTGAGGGCCCTATCAGCCCTGTGTTGGGTGCATTTAGTTGTCATGGCTTTGCTGCTTGAAAGTCTGTTTAGTCACACAGGATAAATTCCCTTTGCCTTTCAGGGTAAATTCAGACAAATTTGATAAGGAGTTAAAAAGCTATGAGGAAGTTGGTGATCCTATAAGCCTAATTTTCCTTTAGGCTGAAGTGCAGCAACACAAGATCGTTTCATGCAGAGCTGGAAACAGAACCCAGGTCTTATGGCAGATACTAGTTTCATCCACTTTGCATTTCAGTAAAATAAATTACTCTTGGTCCTTGACTGTGTAGTAGATGCTCCTGCCATTTCATTTGCATCAGAACTGTTAGGCAGCTTTTAGCTGGTGATCGACCATGAGCGAGTGTCTGTCATGTTGATGTCCAGATATTAGAAAGATAAATTACTTGCAGGTAGAATTTCCTTGTAAAAGGTTTAGGGCTTGACAGGCTTTGATGATCTCAGACCTAGGGAGAGGTTATCAATGCTTGGGAAGAAGGATGTGCTACCAATAGTGAGCACAGCAAACACAGAATTTCTGGTTCACAAGGACATTTGGCAGAACTCCAAAGATAAGGATGAAACTAACAAAGCCAACTCGACAATTGTGTTGATAACTCAGAGTGGGTAAAAGGTTAATTCCAGCAGGGGGAGATAGCAACCCCTGACTCACTGCCTTAAGAAACCTATTGACTCAAAAGAAGAGAAAGTCTAAGCATGCAGAATAATTAGCATGAGAAGCAAGGGGATCATTGAAGCAATAGAAGATAGAATACTGATTAATAAGATAACTGTGTAACTTGTAGACAATGAACATTAATGGCTTTTTTTGCTAAAATGTATAAATAGTGAAAAGGTTTGAAAGCTGTGTACTGGCTTTGTGGATTTGCCACCCAGCACCATTTTCTGTGCAGAACTGTAAATAAGTCAAATACCTTGACTGTGTGTGTGGATTAGCCTCGTGCACATCGGATGAAAGAACCCTATTTTTGAACAATAGTGTGCTCCCTTAGTATCAGAGATGGCCCAACTCAGGTGTATATTAGTCTTCTGACTGTGTGTGCAAGGCCTGTGTGGTTGCTGTCTGAATCAACTGTATGTAAATCCTGTGCTTAGACCTTGCTAGTGATGCTATGAGTAAAAAAATAAACATGTGTAGGATCATAACAGCTAAAGATGGAATTTTACAATGCCTTTGTGTGATTTGGCTTCATTTTGGGCTGACAAGTTTGCTGTCATTTCTTAAAATTTTGTGCTTTATTTGATAATTCCACTATGCTGTATGTCATTAATACTTTTACTTCTTCAATATAAAGTATTACCCTTTTAAGAATTAATGTTTCAATGAAACAGACTTTTCCTCACCACACACCAAAAATGAAGAAAGTGGGATTGTTCTAGAAGAAAGGCTAACCCTCTCTATTTCTAGCCCTATCTTCCCATGCTTATGAATAGTCCTTCCTGATGAAGCAACATCCTCAGACACCAAGACGTGATGACATGCTATTTTGTGCTGAAACTGTCTTCTGTGCAAGGAGGATCAAGAGGAAAATACATGACGAGACATAGAGACAAAAAAGAATAAATACAGAGGGTTACAATGAACTAGCTGCATGAGCCGTTGCTTTCTTCTCTTCCAACGCATTCACTTCTCTTTTATGCCTGAGTAAATCTTTCTATTTGCCAATAAGTTCTGTTCCTCAGACCTGACTGCCATCACCTGCATCACTCTGCTCTTGTGCTCTTCCAGTGAGGTCCCAAAGCAATTCAGTGCTGATGTAATAAAAAATTAATGGAAGGTTCCTTTGTGTGCTGGTTTGAAAGCAAACCAGCGAGAGACTCTGAGTCAGAAGTACAATTTAATATGAAAAACAAACAAAACAACAACAAATACAATAGTACAAAAAAACCCAAAAAGAAACCACTGGCAGAGTCAGCAAGTAACCTGACACTGCAACCCAGGACACTTTGCTATGACAGGCCTCGTCTTCTGAATGGAAACTCAGGCATGAAAGAGAAGGGGCATAGCAGGCTTCAGTTATTTGACTGCATGATAGAGATGCAGCCAGTTGTTACTTTTGTGTTGCAAGTCAGTATTGATGAAGCAATATGAGGAAGCATGAGACAATACGCTCAGGAAAGAGTATATATATTCTGCTGTCATTTTAAACAACCAAGGAAATACATACCCCATTGCATAATACAAGAGCACTGAGGTGAGTTCACAACTTGCAGTGCACTGATGAAGTTTTGTGATACCCGTTTTACAGATAAAAAATTAAAGTCAGCTTCAGAAATCTCCAGGAGCTGAGAGCTGCATCCAGATAGCACAAGACCTGCACTAGTGATGTTATTATAATTACAGTTGGTGACTATATCTATAGTAAACTATAGTTATAAGCTATAACAGTGATGCTGTAATGATTAATATTACAGAATTGCAGAATAGAGTCATAGAGTCAACCAGGTTGGAAGAGACCTCAAAGATCATTGAGTCCAACCCTACCGTGGTTACTAGACCATGGCACTAAGTGTCACATCCAGTCTCAGCTTGAAAACCTCCAGGGATGGTGAATCCACCACCTCCCAGGGCAGCCCATTCCAATGTCTGATTATCTGTAAAAAACCTCTTCCTAATATCCAACCTAACCCTCCCCTGGCAGAGCTTGAGTCTGTGCCCTCTTGTCCTACTGCTAGTTGCCTGGGAGAAGACACCAACACCCACCTGACTCCAACCTCCTGTCAGGGAGTTGTAGAGGGTGAGAAGGTCTCCCCTGAGCCTCCTCTTCTCCAGGCTGAACAACCCCAGCCTCTCCTCATAGTCTGTGACAATGGAACCTGCTTATTTTAGCCTGGAGACAATACTGGACGGCAAAAAAGGACATTGCGAAACAGCAAAAAAAACATGCACTGCACTAAATTGACTCCTGTGTACTCCTGGTCCCTCAGGAGCAGGATGAAGAGCCGCAGGCGGTGCCTGTGCTGGGCGAACCCCCCTGTGCTGCCCCGGGGGTCGGGCGCGGTGTGGCTGGGGGGGTGG
>NW_008669645.1:0-12382 GCF_000695815.1 Acanthisitta chloris
TTAGTGCCATGGTCTAGTAATGGTGGTTGGGTTGGACTTCATGATCTCTGAGGTCTCTTCCAAACAGGTTGATTCTATTATTCTAAGATTCTCTGATTAAACTGGGAATGCAATTCTCCCCTCTAGCATGGTGCCAATTAATTTTATGGATCATTGTATAATTGCATGCATTCAAGGTTCTCCTAAAAAGATTTGATGTATTCTGCATTGTAAAGACTATGCTTTTGATTTTAAAGGTTTCTGCTGCAATCCCCACTTATGTAATACCTGCCATCTTTGATGACATGTATGGCTTGAATTAGATACAGTCAAGACAAAAGTGTAAACTGTTACAGCTAGAGCATAAGTTCCAGGGTTTTTTTGTTATTTCTGAAATGAGCTCAGAGCATCTGCAAATTTAGCTCACAAGGAGGCCTGTTGTACACAATCACAAAAGTAATTTGAGTCCCCTAAACATTCATTTTGCTGAAAAATGGGTTAACACATTATAGGCATTCACAGATCCTACTGGTTTATACATATAAAAGGACACACATTGTTTCAGAAAATAATATGGTTTGTCATGAACTCTTTCTGATTATCCTTTTCCTTTTTTTATTTCTTTAATTTTTTAAAATTTAATAACAGTTGCTTGTAGGGTAAATTCATCTCACAGATAACATTCCCAGAATTTTAATAACTAGCGCAAAATATTAAAACAAAAGGCGAAGGCGCATGGAGGTGGTAAATTTTCCCATGATTGTGATGCAAATGATGGTTAATCAATGAAACTGCTACTTTTGCAAAAATATGTATCATCTTAGCAGTTAAACATTTTTGGTTCTTTAAAGCAACAATGATCACCTATGTGCTTGTGTGTTCTGATAAGATTCAAAAGTTTGAGAACTCAGTAGTTGTGTGGTGCTTGCTGTGAACTTGTGACCTATATATTGAAAACACAGCAGGTGCTGTACTCATAAGTGAGTAACATTTCCTAATTTATATCTGAAAATTTAAAATCTCTGCATAGGAGAAAAGGGTACTTATTTAGATTTGCACAAACTCTTCTCAGCCAGAGAAATCAGGGGCAATATTTCTTTTCTAGCAAGGGTTCCAATTTGATCTCCTGAGGAAAGCCAGAAAACATCACTACCCAGAATGGTAGAAAAGATACAGGAGAAGAGAAAATAAGTACAAAACTGAGTAATGTAAACTAAATCTAAACAAAATGAAGAACTTTAGTGAGGTTTATCTGCATCATAACATTTTTACTATGAGCTATTTTCACAGTAGAGATGGTAGAAGTAATTAGGTCCAAATGTAAATGGACAAAGAACTTGCAAAGACAAATTGTTTCAATATTCATACCTAGCTTATAAATATGCCATTATTTTAATTCTTCTTTTCATTTATATGAAAAAATCTTGTAACCGTTTTTTGTCATAGTACACTGTTCTCTGTCCATTTTGATCTCCCTCAGAAATTAGAGTGCTGAAGTGACATGTAAAATGTGTCTAGAGCATTTTATCTCCCCTGAAGTTCATTGTGGTCACTGTTCGAAATGTGGCTACTCTGATGATCAAAGTTTAGAACACGTGTAGGTATCAGAAGGAAATATTTTGAAGAGAGAACTGTCCCAGGAAAGTCCCTTTGGCAGAGAGTCACGTAAGGTAAGTCAATAGTACAGAATTTCTGCCAGATACTTCAGACATGCAAAAGTATGGTTTATTCCCAGTTTATCAATAACCTTTCCTCATCTGTTTGTCTGTTTGTTTAAAGTATTCCACCCTCATCCAGAAGTTAAATATCTTCTCTTGCTGAAATATGTTATAAATAACAGTATTATGTACCTGAGAATGACAACCTCAATGCTTAGAACACTTTACGTTACTCATGTATCTGAAGCATGTTTGCCAAGGACCATGACCTGCCATACAGCCTGACTTTCTGTAACATACTAAGAATCATAGAATCATAGAATATTAAGGGGTTGGAATGGATTTTAAGGATCTAGTCCCAGCTCCACCTGCCATAGGAAGGGATACCTCCCACTGGAACAGGTTGCTCAAGCCTTATCCAACCTGGCTTTGAGCACTGCAAGGGTTAGGACATCTGCAACATCCCTGGGCAACCTGTTCCAGTGTCTAACCACCCTCACAATAAAAACATCTTCTTAATATCTAACCTAAATTTCCTCTCTTTCAATTGGTCCTTTCACTGCAGTTCCTGACAAAGCGTCCCTGTAGGCCCCCTTTCAGATACTGGAAGTTTGCTATGAGGTCCCCATACAATCTTCTCTTCTCCAGGCTGAATGGCCTCAACTTCCTCAGCCTGAAGCAGGGAGAGAGAGCGGGAGGGAGACAGCCACTGCCTGCAGTGCAGGAAGGAGTTCCATGTCCATCTTCTGCTGGGGACACCAGAATGATATGCAGTACTCCAGGTGGGATCTCAATAGAGCAGAGTAGAGGGAGGGAGTCACTTCCTTTGACCCGTTGGCCACAATCCTTTTGGTGAATCCCAGGATCTGGTTAGCTTTCTGGGCCTCAGGTGCACACTGTAGCTGATGTTGAGTTTTCATCAACCCCAAGTTCTTCTCTACAGGACTGCTCTTAATCACCGCTCCACCCAGCCTATATGTGTGTCTGAGATTGCCATGACCTGTGTGTAGGACCTTGCAATTCACTTCGTTGAACTTCATGAGGTTTGCATCAGCAGACCCCTCAAGCCTGTCACTGTCCTTCTGGGTGACTTCTCTCCCCTCCAGCATGCCAGCTGCAACACACAGTTTGGTGTTATCAGTGATCTTGCTGAGAGAGCACTCAATTCCCCACTCCATGTCACTGGCAAAGATGTTGAACAGTATCGGCCTTGGTACTGACCTGTAAGGGACACCAGTCATCACTGGACTCCACGTGGAGAATGAGCTGTTGACCACAACTATCTGTGTGTGACCAAGCAGCCAGTTGTTTATCCACCAAGTGGCTCACCCATCAAATCCATGTCTTTCCAATTTAGAGACAAGGATGTCATGTAGGACACTATGAAACACTTTTCGTAAGTCTGGGTAGATGATGTCAGTTGCTCCGCCCCTATTCAGCAGTGCTGTAACCCCATCATAGAAGGCCACAAAATCTGTCAGACATGATTTGCCCTTTGTAAAGCCGTGGTGGCTGCTACCTCTTTGTTTTCCATGTGTATAGCATAGTTTCCAGGAGAATCTGCTCCATGATCCTGCCTGGAACAGAGGTAAGACTGACTGATGTGAGGTTCTATGGGTCTTCTGGTTTTCCCATTTTAAAAATGGAGGTTATATTTCCCTTTATCCAGTCAGCAGAGACTTTGTCTGACTGCCACTCTTTTTCAAAACTGATGCATAGTGACTTAGCAACTTCTTCTGCCATCTCCCTCAGGAGCAGACCAATTAACCCATGGATGAATTTCTTCAGGTCCCATGGACTTGTGCTCATTCAGATTCCTTAGATGGTCTCGAACTTGTTCCACTCCTACACTGGGCTTAGGGTCTTCATTTTCCCAGTCCCTGCATTTGCCTTTTTCAACTTGGACAGTGTGGCTAGAGCACCTTCTATTGAAGACTGAGGCACAGAAGTAATTGAGAACCACAGCCTTCTCTCTGTCCAGGGTAGCCAGGATTCTGTCTTCACCCAGAAAGAACCCACATTGTGCCTAGTCTTTCTTTTGCTAACAACAGATCTATAGAAGCTCTTCCTGTTATCCTTAATATCTCTTACCAGACTCAATTCTCTTGAGCCTTAGCTTCCCTAATCTTTTCCTTAGCTTTCCATACAATTTCTCTATATTCCTCCCAGGCCATCTGTCCTCTTTTCCACTTCCTGAAAGCTTCATCTTTGGCCCTGAGTTTGCTCAGCAGCATCTTATCCAACCTCGGAGGACTCCTGACATTTTTGCCCTATTTCCTTCTTATTGGAATACATCTCTCTTACGCTTGGAGGAAGTGATCTCTGAAATTCAGCCAGCATTCTTGGGGCCCTCTGCCCTCCAGGGCTCTATCTTACGGAACTCTACTGAGTAAGTCCTTAAAGAGGCCAAGATCTGTTCTCCTGAAGTCCAGAGCTTTCTGTATGCCTTCCTCACTGCCATGAGGATCTCAAAATCCACCATCTCATGATCACTGAAGCTAAGGTGGCCTTGGAGCATTACATTTCTCACCAGCTCCTTGTTGTTGGTGAGCACAAGGTCCACCATGGCTCCTCTACTTGTCAGCTCCTCAATCACTTGTTTAAGGAAGTTGTCATTGACACATTCAAGGAACCTCCAGGATTGCCTCTGTTCTGCCATGTTGTCCTTCACACAGATATCAGGACCACTTAAATCCCCCAGAGGACGAGGGCTTGTGAGCATGAGGCTGTTCCTATCTTCCTTGAGAGGGCTTCGTCCACACCATATTCCTGATTGGGTGGCATGTAGTCAACTCCCCCTGTCACTGCCCCCACTTAATCTTGACCCACAAGCTCTCAGCTGTCTTTTCGCCGTCCCCAAGCAGAAGGGTGCTGACAAAATCTAAGGTTTCAGTTGCTATTGGCAAGAGACAGTTTCCAGCAAATCAGGTCATGATATATGCAGGAGCACTATCACACTCTTGTCCAGCCTATTTTGTTGTGATCCTGCTCCTTGGCATGGGTTTACCTTCTTGTTTAAGTGTCATTGACACATTCAAGGAACCTCCAGGATTGCCTCTGTTCTGCCATGTTGTCCTTCACACAGATATCAGGACCACTTAAATCCCCCAGAGGACGAGGGCTTGTGAGCATGAGGCTGTTCCTATCTTCCTTGAGAGGGCTTCGTCCACACCATATTCCTGATTGGGTGGCATGTAGTCAACTCCCCCTGTCACTGCCCCCACTTAATCTTGACCCACAAGCTCTCAGCTGTCTTTCTGTTCTGCCATGTTGTCCTTCACACAGATATCAGGACCACTTAAATCCCCCAGAGGACGAGGGCTTGTGAGCATGAGGCTGTTCCTATCTTCCTTGAGAGGGCTTCGTCCACACCATATTCCTGATTGGGTGGCATGTAGTCAACTCCCCCTGTCACTGCCCCCACTTAATCTTGACCCACAAGCTCTCAGCTGTCTTTTCGCCGTCCCCAAGCAGAAGGGTGCTGACAAAATCTAAGGTTTCAGTTGCTATTGGCAAGAGACAGTTTCCAGCAAATCAGGTCATGATATATGCAGGAGCACTATCACACTCTTGTCCAGCCTATTTTGTTGTGATCCTGCTCCTTGGCATGGGTTTACCTTATGTTCCTTACTACTTCTTAGATCAAGGTCTGCCATATAATTTGCCATAAACTCAGCACATGTATAAAATGAGAAAATTAAGGTGACAGAATGTATTTAATGTTCCACTGGAAGGCTCTTAGGTATAGCTGCTTGAACATTGATATGAGAAATTAAAGTGAATATAACTGGTATTTTGGATTTGGTAGACTTTTGGTTTGCTGTCAAATTGAATTTCATGTGTTCTTTCTTAGCCAAAGAGTTATGACAGAATTTTTTCTCACCATTATTTATGATATAATTTGTGAGGTTTTCCTGACATAGAGGATTTGAATTAAGTTTGTTTTTAGAAATAAGTATTATTTTCCCAGCATGTTTGCACATGTGGTCCTCAATGGCAACAATATTATAACTAATGTACTAGGAAACTGTACAAGACCTAACCACGATGCTTTTTATTTTCCAGGTGTCTGAACTCAGATAGATTCATAAATCATAAATGTTTGATTCTGGAGAGTTTCTTGGTAGCTCTGTCATGTAATGATGCTTGACAAGGTTAATTTTCTTTTTTTTTAAATTCACATTTTAGATAGGAAACAAGTATCATTCAAAGTCAGGTAGTACTTGATCTTGGCTACTATGAAGAGAACTCAGGCCACATTTGGTTGTGGTGAATAAAAGGGATGAAATGACTTCCCAGAATTTCTGCAATTTTTCATTAGGCTTACCAGCTGCAACTGTTTTATACATGCACAAGGCTTAGGATGAAGGAACAAAATGCATGCCAGCCTCTAAGCTGCATGTGAGTTAAATGAGTAAAAAAAAAATCATGATTTTCTAATGTTAACATGCTCATTCTTCCTAAGATGAGCTCAGCATGTTTGCCCTTTTTTTCCTGTATTAATCTAGACATACAGATCACACAACATAGAATATGTTTGAATGTTTTCACTGTCATGACATGTCTCAATTCAGTAGGCATGCTGTTTTTCTGAAATTGAGCATGTTCTTTGCAAGTCTGTACAGGATAGTTTCTATAACTGGATATTCTAAGCCACAGTTTCTTGATGCATGTCTAAAATTATATGATCTCCCTATGCCAAAACAATTATATTGAATGAAAATTTATAGTACAGAGGATATTGCAATAATGAAAGCAATCATACTCCTCAAATTTGTTATATCATACTAAAAAATAATCACATTTTCCCCTTGTTACATTCTTGTGTGGTCAAGTATTGATTTCAACTCTACAACCCAAATGCTATATATCATCACCTCTTTTTAGGACTAGATGGAAGAATCTTGGATTTTAAAAATCCCACAGAAGCCCACATTTTTCTCCTGCCTCTCCTGCTGACTTCATCCTATTACGTGTGTTCTACTTTTAGTGATAATAGTAACCTTATGAGGATGGAAGTCTTATAAATCTGTGCTTTCTCAGATTAAAGGGAAGGGTAAGGAGATAAATGTAGACCAGATCATCTACAACTAACTTGTGGAAGGCTGTAAAAAAAGTAGATCCAGACTGTTCTTACAGGTGCACAGTGGAAGATGGAGAGCCAATGGACAGAAGCTGGAGCATGAGAAGTTCCGAGTAGATGTGAGGATAAAATCCAACTTCACTTCCCCAAATAGGACATGCTTACAGAACTATGTCTTTTGGAGATACTCAGAACTTTGACAAATAGTTCCTGGAATATTCTGCTCTAATTTGACTTGTTTTGAGCTGAACTGCTCAGGTAATTTCCAACCTCTATGATTATATGTAGGCAAATCTCCCTGGTGCCAACTTCTGACCACAGCTGAGCTGTGAGCTCCACATATTTATATGTAACAGCAGGTGGTGATAGTTTCTTACCTTTGATGAAAAATAATTTATAAAATGCACAACAGATTGTTTCTTACAAAACAAAAAAAATTTGGTCAACGGAATCAAAATGATACCCTCTTCTCATTATGTCTGGGAGAACAGCATAAGCATGGCTTTGTTTCAAGAAAAGTCCAGCAAGTAACGAAGAGATTGAGTGAAGAGCATCCTGTTTTATTCAAGCAATGTGTCAAGATACTGTGTCCAGTTCTGGGCTCCTGAGGACAAGAGATGCAAAATTCCTGGTGTGGATCCAGCAGAGGACGCCAAAGATGCTTCAGACTCTGGAACATCTCCCTTACAAGGAAAGGCTGAGAGAGTGGGCCTGCTCATTCTTGAGACCTCATCAACATCTATAAGTATATGAAGGGAGGATGTTCAAGATGAAGTCAGGCTCTTCTCAGGGGTGCTGAGCAGTAGGGTGAAGGCAGTGGACAGAAATTGATGCATGGGAAGTTCCACCTGATCACGAAGAAGAGCTTCTTTACTGCTCAAATGGCTGCACACATGAAGAGGTTGGCCAGAGAGGTTGTGGATTCTCCATCACTGGAAGTATTAATGAACTGTCTGGATGGAATCCTGTGCTATGTACTCTGGGATGACACTGCTTGCACAAGGAGGCTGGACCAGATGATCCACTGTGGTCCCTTCCAACCTTATTCATTCTGTGATTCTATGATTTATAAAAGGATAGATGGGAGTAGTCTTGACATGAGCAGTCAACATGAAATTTCCTTTAATCTAAGTAGGCAAATTTACAGCAGCAAGTTATACTCTTCCAGTTTTATTGAAACCCTGAGTGAGTAACACCTATGGAAAATACTGCAAAAGGCAGAAAAGAGGGTACAAAATGGAATTGCAAAGTGAATTGTTTCTAACACAAAAAAAATTAACATACAGGGAGGAATGAAAGAGAATTTAAACAGAAAATGAGATAACGTCTTTCAATAAATAAATTAAATTAAAATTTAAAAAAACCCAAGAGATGAAAAATACAGAAACTCCTTAATGGCTCCCAAGAAATACTCTTATATTTGGAGATCACAGAGTGGGCTGGGGAGTCCAGGTTACTGAATGGCCTGGAGCCTATCTTTAACATTGAGTTCCTGCATATGGACACCCACTTCTGTTTATAGTATTTGTGGATATATCATTGATAATCTACCTTCTTCAGTAAAGGAATTGTCCTTTTTGTTTCTTGTTTTCAGGTCTCTTGTGTTCCAATTAGCTATATGTCTGCTGAATTTCAAAGAGCTACTTAAGAATAGAGGGTATTACTTGCAGGTTGAAAACATTTTTGAAGGAATGTAGTGAGGAAACTGAGGAGTAATACAAGTGGTATTTTTCAGCTAAATTTCTGCCCCGTCCACAGATATCTGAAGGCTGAGGAACTTGAAAAATAAGACATATGCATGACTCTATTAAGAACCTGGCATATGTTCCCAATATTTTCTGAATTTTCTTCCTCCCGGTACCAAAGCAGTATCTATACCATTCCTGTATGTAATGCTATTGTCTTTGTAGTGTTTTGGATCTCAGAAACTTTTAATAAAGTCATGCAAGGCTCACAGTTTAAAAGCAATAACTGATGATTATCCACTTAAGCAGTTCAAAAACTGCCTTGAGAATTTTAAAAACACTACCAATAATATCTTAGCAATTTAATGGAGTACTACTGTAAATTACTTGCTACAACTGTCATGTGATAGGCCATAATAAATTAATTTGAAGAAAGAAGACCAAAAGTAGGATATATACCACTGCAATAGCTCTGAGAGTCCTAAATTTATACTTTTCTGTAAAGCTAAAGAGGGTTTTCATCTCATTTCCCTTTCCAAAACCTAAATTTCCAAACAAAATAAACCATTGTTCGTAAATCCACTTTGAAGAACAAGAAAGCAAGTGTATGCACAAGAAATACAGATTAATAAATATTTGCCATGCACAGGGAAACTGCTAATATGTGTACAGCCTACTGGTGTCCTGTCATGGACTTTAACAAAGTGTGATTGGTAATGTATCATCAATTTTGGTAAGATTTGTGACAACTGACTCTGTTATCGCATTTCAGTAATGCTTTTTTCTGATAAACTAAAACATTCAAAGGCTCATATTCATGAAAATAGTGGGGAGACACAGCACAGAGTCAAGAAATTGATTGCAAGTTACATTCAGTGCTGGAGGAGAGGTTGAAATATTTCTTATATTAATTGATCCATTTAGTAATGCCTAGTTCCAAAGTTTCCTCACTTCATTAACTCTCAAGTCTGCTTGCACCTTTCAATTATTAATGCAAGAATAAAACAATGGGGCCTTTTTGGACTGCTGAAGATTTGTCACATTGTTATACAAGTCTGTCTATCTAGATCTGAGCCCAGAACCTCAATCATTCAAAAAGAAAAAGAAAATACAATTCCTTCTGCTTTCCTGGACTATAAGTGTTCAGCAAAAATATTGAATAATATAGCACCTTTATTATTCACTGTGTGATTTGGCTTATCTTATTATGCATCATTATAGCACAATTAATCACAGAGATGACAGTGCGGCAGCTAGAGAATTGAGAAAGTTCTGAATAAACCTACTTCAGACTATTATTTGCACATTGGAAACTATTTTTTATCATTGTCTTATCAACATTTTTCAATAAAAAATATCTTCAACAAATATTTGTAGTTGGAAGAACTGCAAGATTATGCAAAACCCCAATATAGAGCTACTTTAAGATTTCTAGTTAAAATGCTGATATTTTTTGACCAAAGTGGGAAATTTCTAAGAGCAGGAAAGGTGAAAATCTTACATTCTTCAGAGTACTAAGAAAGCTTTAGCAATGTGTATCTTCTGTAAAAGACTTGCTGTCTTGCAACAGATGCAGGAGAGTTCAGTTTATGGAGCAATTTAAACAATAGGTGTGGTAACCAAATTTATACCATTTTCTGTGTTTTTATTTGGCATAAATCAACATTGCTCTTATGCACATATTCCATTATAAATGCAACCCTATTTCACTTTAATGTTTAGAAATGGCTAACAGTTTTTATGAAACAATGCAGTTTGCTTTATTCACATTTTGTGCTAATTTTGTTCAAATTCTGCCTCAAAGACTGGTATCTGCCTGTAAACAACACACCACATTCTGGGATTAATATACAGTTCAGAATGCACCATTAATTGCCTGTATATTAGAGCTGGAATACTTTTAAAGCTACCTCATTCTATTTAGTCATATGGAAGATTCTTTACCTGTACTGTCTCTGCAGAGCAGTGATTGCAGAAGAGATTACCATTAATGTGAGATACGATGAAGGCTAGTCAGGAAGAAGTAAAACAATGTGTCTCCTTACAAAAGCAGTGATTATTTACCATAAGATTGCTATTGAATTTCCTCTTCCATCACTTCGGGTGAAATAAAAATTATATAAAATTATGTTGTCTTAGTAAGTAACCTGGACACATTCCTGCAAAACGAAAATGTTTTGTGAAAAAAAGGGCACTTAAAATGCCTCAAAAATCTTGTTACTCAATTTGTGTAGTATGAAGGACACTTACCTTATTCACAAGACCACTTTTTTCCTCTGAAATGTAGGCATTAAAGATATCACAATTTCAATCTACTTGGAGTATAATTGATTCTTTGATGTCTATTGTCTGTTTTACAAACTTTAAACAAGTTGCGTGCAGGTCAGCGATGATTTTTATTTTAGTCGAGGTTATGTTATGGTTTTGTGTGCAATTAATGAAAGCTTTCATTTATTTGTTTTCTTGATTATTTATTTTCTTGACATTACAGTGTATGACATAAAATCCTATGTTCTCTTTAAAGGACTACAAATTTTGAAGACACCTGACTTGATTAGGTTACTCTGTCTTCCTTACAAAAAGATTTAGAAAATTTGCAGGAATATGTGATTAAAACCATTGAGAAACTAAAACAATCAAATTATGCAAACCAATTTTTATAATGAAAGATTAATCTGCATAAATAAGAGGTGATCAAATTTTCTTTTCTTGATATTATATAAAAAATGAAATGTTTCAAAATACGTCCTGTCCTAAGTAGTACTAAGACCTCAGCATTTTGAGAGCTCTTTTTCTAATATAAAATATGCAGACAAAAAGATCTTGTGTCTATCAAACTATTTAAACATTAATGTTTTGTCTTGACCTTCAGTTCTTTTATGCAATACTTCACTTAATGTTTGAATAAAAGCAATTTCTTGCCTAGAGGAAAGATGTTTTCAGCTTGGCGTTATCAAAATGGGACATTTGCAACACATGCTTTCCAAAATTTATTTAGCAATGAAATTTCATTTGAATCCTAACTGTCCTTATTAAAAAAAAAAAAAAGGAGAATGAAAAAAGGGGAGAAAGTTTTAATATTCCTACTTTTTAGGATTATTTCTGTACTTCTAATATCTAAAGAAAAAATGGTATGATAAGTATGAGCAAATAATTATTAGAATGTGATATTTAAAGCAAATTGGGCAAGAAAAATATATGGGTTCAAGGACATAGAGTGTTAATATTTATTTGATATTGAAGCTCTCTTCAAAGGAAAAAATGACATACATTATTTTCTTTCAGGTTTGTCAAACAAAGTGGACAGTTCTTGCAAACTTCACATGCTATAGAGTATTTTGATTGATGTCAGAAAACTGGTGTTTTGGATGGTATCAAGGACAAACGTGCGCATTCCTACAAGCCTAGTTAGTTTGTTCCTACGAATGAAGTTTTTAGTCACTGTAAATGTTTTAATTAGGAAGGCATAGTAAATATTCATAATAATTAAAAATACCTCAACACACACACACACAAAATGTGAGACAAATGGTATTATCTGAAAGTTAGGTCTAAACATGAGTAACAGGGTTGTTTTTTTTAAACTAATTTTTGTGTTCATTGGATTTTCTCTTTTAATCCGCTGTGTAGGCTGTTATTCCATTGTGAACCTCCAAGACCTTAGATGTAGTTATTAAAAACTGCATCCTTGACTCCCTGAAAGTCAGATCCAGTATTTTTTAAATCATCAGTTATAAGCAAAGTAACCAGTTAATGAAATCCAAGAAGAAGAACCTGTGATGATGTACTGAACTACAAAAACATATTACAGAATTTCTTTAACATGAACCTACAGCATTAAGAAAGGAAAATCATGTGGTTATGTAGGCTTCAGATGTAGACCTATGTGTTACTGGTGGTCCAAGTCTTGTGAATATCTGACAGTTGTTAATAATGTTCAAGCACAAGAAGTGCTGAATGCAACAGTTCCTAGATTT
>NW_008669645.1:12424-18321 GCF_000695815.1 Acanthisitta chloris
GAACTAATTATTGCCTAGGTACCAGTGATTTCAGATAGCAGATAGGGTGAGAATATATATAATGTAAATAGATGTGCTTCTGAGAATATCTAGTTAATGCATGTTCAGCATGGAGGATTAGGATGAGAAACAGAAATAGCACATTAAACACCCTGTTCTGTAGCTCTGCTGGCATTTTTCCTTGTGGGCATAGGCATGAGTTCCTGACCACAGGAGACAATAGGTCATTTCCAAGCTTGACATGTGTCATGGAGACACAGTTCAAGCTCCATGTGAGACTGCATCTAAAGGTCTTGGCCAGGTGCACCAGAGCTAGTGAAAAAGAGGGCCAATGTAACATATGGCCTGATAAACTTTTCCCCTGGTTTTGTTTTTTGGAAGTATGAAAACATGGTGAATGGCTTTCTAAGGTTAGGAAGCAAATTGATTATGAACTGGAGTTTTGTCTACCAACAATTTTTAATATGTAATTTTGTCATGAGTGAACTAAAGTCATTAATAATACAGTGAGCAAAAGGTGCTACAGTTAACCTTAAATTATAACTTACAAAGAGTGCTCTTGCAGTTTCTGTAATGATTTATGGGCTCAGTTTATTCTATGCAAATTCATGCACAGTTTCTAATAAGAGGGAGGAGGAAAGATAAAAGAGCCTTGAATATTTTATAAGCTTTTCCCACTTACCTTAATTTAGAAATATGAAGCTGAATATGCAAGTAGAGAATAATTACCTGTTACTAATCTCCCACATAGTTTATCTGTTTCAGCCCTGAACATCCTGAGCAATACAAAACATAACTGTTTTACTACCTGCACCACTGTAAATATGATAATTAGATATACTTCAGTGCTAGTTTTTGCTGATACATGAGAAGATAGATACTGTAATATAATCAGGCAGCGCTTTGCTATTGTTTTATATCCCTTTTAAAAAAAATATACACCTGCTGTTCAGTATTTTGTTCATTGGACACAGTAAACTTAACTTTTAAGTGGATGATGCCCTATATAAGTTCCTTGAGCTTGCTTTTCCAGAAGTAATCCTTAAGTTTGAGAAATGGTATAACAAATGTGGGATTTTCATAGAAATTAATGCAAATGTCTGCAGAGGAACTCAGTACTCTGTGCTCTGCAGCACAAGTACTTCAGTACTCATTACTCAGTTGGGACTCTGACTCATAAAGGCATTTAGGCACCTAGATCATATGTTAGATAACTCGTTGCAAAAGAGAAATATGACATAAAATCAGAGTCATAGGTTCATTTAGGTTGGAAAAGACCCCAAACCAAGATCATGGAGTCCAACCTTGAATTGATCACTACCTTGTCAAGTAACCCATAGCACTAAGTGATTGCAGGGAGTTCTTGAACACACCCAGAGATGGTCACTTTGCTGCCTCCATGGACTGTCTGCTACATTGCCTCACCTGCTGTACAGTGATGAAATTCTTCCTGATGTCCAACCTTAGCTTGCCCTGGCACAGCTTGAGATTATGTCTTATTTTCCTTCCAATAATTTTTGCAAATGTTGTTTTCATTCTGTTTCTCCTGTTCTTGAAATTTAATCAGAAAATTGATGAGCTTTGTGGTCACATACCAGATATGCCACCATCTTCATTCAACTCAGTGTCTCTCTGGAGAATAAACATAGTCAGAAATTCTCATGCTATCAGTGAATTTTATCCAACAACCAGACAGCAGAAGGATAAAGTCTGTGGGCTGAATTTCACTTCCACAAATCTGAAAGAAAATAAAATTTTCTTGCTTTCTTTGTTTTTGAGTAACACTATCAGGAACCTAGATAGTTACCCTAGATAGGGGCCCACTAACAGTATTTGGAGACTTTCAGCAAAGAAAAAGGTGCTGGTGATTTTATTTCAATGAATAAATACACTTTTAAATCCAAAAATCCAGATATTTCCAGGGAACCTGAACTGACAGTAAAAAGTACCTCGGTTCATAGGGTTTTCTTCACACTGCCACCAATGCATTGAGGAGCACTTGAATTAGTCACCTATCTAATTGCAAATGAAGGAATGAAGAAAAGAAGGAAGGAAGCAAGCGAGCAAGAAAGTAAGCAAACAAGCAAGCAAGCAAGGAGAGAAATTGGTTTATCAAAAGTCCAACAAATCTGCTTTATACTGAATTGCATTTCCAATAGTTAGCAAGCTAGTCAAAATATTTTTGTTATATCCTGTTCTAGCTATCACAATAAATTAAGATCAAAAAGCAAATAGACATCTTTCAATCAGAGAGCAGAAAAAAAAATGCTTTCTTGGAAGTCATATTCTTATGTTGCATTATCACTCCCCTTCCTACCTAGGTGCCAGCCTGTTTTTCATGCACTTGCATTTATATCTAAAGCATGCTAACACCAGAGCTGTCTCTCATGTGAACCTTAGGTATGCAGCACTCTTTAGCTTTTGCTGGGATCCTAAAAGACCAGTTCGAGTTTCAGAGGCTGAGATAGCTTTGTTTGCCACAGCTAGGTCAAGGCAACTATTTTATGGTACTTCCTGATGTTTAGATCCTGTTTAAACCTTGATAGGATCCTCAAGGCAGATTTGTTCTTGCTACTTTCATCTCTGAACCTGGAGCCAGAACAGTTTGTCTAAACAAGACTACTGAAGCTGACATCACTCAAGGGCCATTCAGGAATGTCTGGATCAGATCCAATGTAACTGTACTTGGGGAAAAGCAAGAACCTCCAGTTTGGGACTGTGCTTTCTGTGACATGTCAAAATCTGGGACCTATACCTTCACCATAAGAGGAGCTGAGAGAGCTGGTGTTTTTCATCCTGGACAAAAGGAGGCTCAGGAGAGACCCTCTTGGTCTCTACAACTACCTGAAAAGAGGTCATAGCAAAGTGAAGATCAGCTCTTGTCCCAGGCAACTAGTGACAGGATGCGAGGACATAGCCTCAAACTGCACCAGGGGAGGTTGATGTAGGATATCAGGACAAATTTCTTCACTGAAAGGGTGATCTCTTGTTTACTCTCCCAGTGCTCCCTGGTGATAAGGAGAATCACACAAAGAGTAAAACTCATGAGTTGAGACAAGAACAGTTTAATAACTGAAACAAAGTAAATTATGATGATGATAATAATAATAGTAATAGTCATAGTAATAAAAATAGGAAGAGACAAATAAAACCAAAGAAAGACAAGTGATGCCCAGTATGATTGCTCACCACCCACTGACTGATGCCCAGCCTGACCCTGAACATCATCTGTTCCCAAGCAACTTCACCTCGTTTATACACTGGGTATGACATACTATGGTATGGAGTATGCCTTTGGACACTTCAGGTCAGCTTTCCTTTTCCAAAGATATTTTGTTAAAGGTCAAATTCAAATCACCTCCATTTGTACAGAATTAAAACTAATTTGCAAATCATGGCAAACACATGTATGTGTATTTACATGTATGTTGCCACTGATGGCTTTTAGCCTATGTCCTGCTGATGAACATGTTGGCACTTGCAACTTGAGTGGGAGTATAAAGTGCATGTGCACAAGAAGTTTCCATAAAGTAGAAATTCTGCATTGGATGGTTATTTTATGTGGCTGAAGTCAGATGGGGTAATACTTTTTACATTATCCCCTTAATTTTGGAACAAACTTATCTTTCTTGATTTAGTTCACTTTTGAAAAGTTAAATTAACAAAATTTTGGCAAAATTTCAAAAGTTTTGTGACATACGGATCTGAAGGAACTCGAGATTTTTTGTAAGAGAAAAACAGTTACAGTTTTTATATTTGTTTTCCTCCAAACTTAGATTCTTAGCTATCATGAGCCATGATCTAGAATCAGGATTTTCTGATACGCTGGTGTTAACAACTAAAGAAAACCATTCCCTAATGCCAAAACAGCAACCAAAGAGCTCGTGTTTAAGTAGCGTAAGCTTCATTTAATCTGCATACATCTTCTGGAGCACTAAATTCTGCAGAACAATGTTTGAGGTGCTCAATTGAATTTGTGTGCATGAATGCTAGTGCATACCACAGGGAGTTCATATTTTTGCTTTTCCTGGCTTATTCTTATTACAACAGATCCAAAATTGGAAATTTTTGAATGACTGAATGCATTGAACATAAATGTAGCTAATGAAAACATTTGTTAGTCATAGCAATTTCAAACTCTGACAGAATTCAAGGAATAATTTATTTATTGATTCTTCATAGGGGTTTTGAGTATTGCATGTAATGAAAATGAAAAGAAACTAGTTTGTGCAACAAAGTGTGTGCAGCAGGTAGGGTTCATGTATGAATTTCTGTGGTAATAGAAAGCAAGTTGATCTTGAAGGGTTAAATTGCCACTGGCATGCTCCCCAGGCACCAAAAGGGACCTTTAAATTTTTCTAAATGTATTAAGAGGACAAAGTGAGAGGGAAGAAACAGCAACAAAGAAAGGAACATTACACTGAATAAAGCCAATGTTAGTCGGGAAATGAGAATGCCAAGTTAATGATGGGTACAGATGGCACCTGTCAACTAGTAAAGCAGTTTGATAGCACTCTTCTGCAGACACAAGGGAGGAATTGATAATACAAGAATGAAGGGCTAGCAATAGTTTCTAGGGCTTTTATGAGTCATATTATCTATCACAAGCCTTTGCTGTCAAAGAAAAAGGTAAAAGAATATCTAGACACATTAGAATTGACAAAACTATGCAACTTACAGCAAGAAGTCTCTGGAGACACCTGTAACAAAAGAAGAGATATTGAAAGCGATACAATCAATATAGTCCAGGAAGACTCTGGGGGAAAATGACTTTATCCATCAAGTAACCATAGCTGGAGGAATGTGACTGATGCGATTGGTTTGGATGATGTGCCCACTAAGGCCTCTACACCTTCTACCTTTTGTGCTGTAATTTCGGCATTTATTTGGGATCAAATGGAGGCCATCTTAATAGCTCACACAATTCTACAGGCCCTTTCAGTTCTCGGAAATCAGCGGTATTTTCAGCATTAGGAAAGAGATCCAAATTTGTATGGGACAAATGTAAAACAGGGGGAAAGGAAAAGAGGGTTACTCTGCCATTCATTTCTTTGCTCCTTCAGAGGAACAAAGAGAGATTGAGAACTCCCAAAGAGTAGATATGCCTTCAGAAGCAGCTCTTAGAAAACTGAGTCTATATGTGTAACTTAAAAAACACTTCAAGAAAAGAAAGACAAAATATAAACAGAAACTGGAGTGAGGTAGGCTATTGAATTCACGGAGAACAGAGTGGTAGAATTGTGGAGGAATGGCTCTGCGAAAAGGGACATGATTTCCTTGAAGCTGACAAGCCAGCTTGTAGTCTGGTGTAAGGCCTACAGCAGCTGTGACTTAGCCTTGAACTGCTGATAAGGAGCCAGCTCTGCCTAGCAGAGCTGGCTCTGACCGGCTCTGAGTCTGGTGTCAACAAGCTCCCTGGTATTCCTGGAAACATCCAGGAACGTGGACAGACACCTGCTTGCTCCAATCATAAGTTTAACCTGGACACTGGGACAAGGACAATAAACCAATCATGTATCCGCTGCGTTCGCGTACTCTGTGTGAATGTCTATATATATCTTGTAAGTACTAAGAATAAAGGAGAACGACCATACTCATATTGAGACTCATCGTTACTCCAGGTCCGAATCCCACTCCAACATCTGGTAGCAGAGGATGTGAGGCATCCCTGATCAGTCCAACTTGCAGCACGATTTAAGAAGATGATTTGGCACGACTGATTTCTCCATGACTGCAGTAAGCAGCTAGAGGAGGGGAGTGGGAAACCTCGGCTGAGGGTGCACTGCTAAGAGAGGGCAGACGCAGGTGAAGGGTCTCTCCCTTCCCCTCAGGAGCAGCTATGGAAACAGAAGCTGCGGCCACGGCTACTCGCCGGTATTCTCTCTCAAGAGGGGGAC
>NW_008669646.1:0-549 GCF_000695815.1 Acanthisitta chloris
AAATGAGAATGAGGGGCTGAGCCAGCGCCGGGAGCGGCTGCAGATGGAGCTGAGCAAAAGCGAGGGACGAGAGAGGAGCCTCAGCAGCACCCTGGGGTGAGGGCATGAGCAAAGGTCAGCGAAACCTGCCCCAAATCCAGAGGAACCTACCTAGAATCCTGCTAAACCCACCCAAAATTCCACAAAACACACCTAAAGTCCAGCAAAACCCACCCAGAATCCAGCAGGATCCACAAAACCCAACCAGAATCCAGCAGGATCCACAAAACCCTTCCAAAATCCAGCAGGATCCACAAAACCGCCAGAATTCAGCAAAACCCACCCAATATCTATCAGTATCCACAAAACACACCCAAAATTCGTCCAGAATCCACAAAACACACCCAGAATCCCTCGGAATCTCCAATATCCACCAAGAAATTTGCCAAATCTCTTGCATCCCTCCCCAAACCCCTTCAAAATCACCCCGGACCTTTGAAATTCCTCCAATCCCTCCCCCAATCCCTTCCAGATCCCTCCAATCCCTTCCAAACCCCTCCAGATTCCCCC
>NW_008669646.1:770-1302 GCF_000695815.1 Acanthisitta chloris
AGCGTGCCCGTGCGGATCTGGCCGTGGCCGTGGTCGATCTTTGTCGCCTGCGTGAGGACGACGAGCGGCACCGGCAACTCCTCTGCGAGGCTGAGGGACGGGAGAGAGTCCTGGAACAGCAGCTCCAGCACACACAGGTACCCCTGATCCCGGAAATAGTGGGAAAACTGGGAATTTTATTTCCTATTCTGCATTTCTCCTGGCCAAACCCCACCAAAACTCTCAGAAAAACATGAGAAAACCGGGAAGTTTTTTCCTATTCCGCGTTTCTCCTGGCCAAACCCCACCAAAACTCCCAGAAAAACATGAGAAAACTGGGAAGTTTTTTCCTATTCTGCATTTCTCCTGACCAAACCCCACCAAAACTCCCAGAAAACTGTGGGAAAAGTGGGAATTTTTTTCCTATTCTGCATTTCTGCTGGCCAAACCTCCTGGAAAACCGGGAATCTGCTGCCATTCCTCGCCCCAGGAGGGTGTTGATATGTCTCTTTCTCTCTCTTTCCCATGTCCAGACCCAACTGCAGCAGGTCCA
>NW_008669646.1:1450-2783 GCF_000695815.1 Acanthisitta chloris
GCTGCACAACGATGTGCTGGAGCTGAAGGTGCCTGGGAAGGCTTTGCTGAGGGAGGGTTGGGATGCTATTCCCGGGATTCCCGATCCCTGATCCCTCCGGCTCTCCATCCCAGGGGAACATCCGAGTGTTTTGCCGTGTGCGGCCGCTGCTGCCTCCGGAACGCGCCCGGCAGAGCCGTCTGTGCCATCTGCAATTCCCAGGGCATGACCCTCGGGCGCTCGCCCTGCTCCGGCTCGACGAGGTCAGCACGGAATTCCAGGCCTTTTCCTCCTCAGAATGCCAGGACTTTACTCCCTCGGACTTCCCCCTGTGTCCCTCAGGATTCCCTTTTCCCCTTCGGACTTCCCTCCATGTCCCATGACATTCCCTTTTCCCCTCAAAATTCTAAAAGAGCTAGGCCACAGTCCCCTGGGAACGTACGGACACAGTCCTGGGAAGGGAACGCAGAATGCCGTGCACGAGGCTCTGGAGATTGTAACTCCTATACAGATAGGGAGGAACTCAGCTGGGCAGGTGGCAGATGGCAGAGGTAACTCGTCCCTGAGGGTGAGACAAACAGGTTCGAGACAAACAGCCAGGAATGCAGCCAAGCCTGGGAAAGCAGGAGATAATCCTCACAGCTGCAGCTGCAAGTAGGGAGAGTACCCGAATGCTGTCTCTAGAGCTTAGCCAATTATAAATGATTGATAGTTGTATGCCTGTCATGGACTGTATAAGAAAGAGCCTGTCGGCATGTATAAAAAAGAGCCTGTGGGACAATAAAGATGGAGCTTGCTGTATCACCCACACAGAGTTGGCCCCTTGCTTTCCCGCCCAGAACCTTCACCTTTCCCAACATTTTCCCCTCAAAATTTGCTCCAAGTCCCTCAGGATTCCCTTTTCCCCCCTTGGCATTCCCTCCCTTTTCCCCCCTCAGGATTCCCTCCCTCCATGTCCCTCGACATTCCCTCCGTGTCCCTCAAAATTCCCCTTTCCCCCCCAGAACATCCTTTTTCCTCCTGCAATTCCCTGTTTTCCCACAGTCCCACGTTGGCCGGGAACGTCGTCCGGAATTGCGGTATGATTTCAGCTTCGACCGAGTTTTCCCTCAGGTTTTCCCTCCTGGAGCTTCCCAGGCCGAAGTGTTCCAGGAAATCCAACTGCTTGTCCAGGTTTCCAGCCCAGAACTCCCCAGCATCCCAAAATCCTTGGAATCCCACCCAGGGCCCCTGGTGGGAATCTTCCTTGGGCAAGGGTAGATTCCTATTCCTTGTGCAAGGGTAGATCCAGATTCCAGCTGGATTTTGGGTGGGTTTTGCTGAATTCTGGGTGGGTTTTGTGGATCCTGCTGGA